>NC_047669.1:36565692-36830692 GCF_011762505.2 Arvicanthis niloticus | reverse complement strand
GGTAACTGTTATGACCTGGACATGCAGATGGAAAGGAATTCCTTCATCCTCTTAGGGATAGCAGCCCCAAAAGCCATCACTGAACTGTTCCCAGTGGATTTATCTCTGTCTTAAGTGAGGCTTTCAAGCTTGCTAAGGACCGAGATATTATGAAATATTAAATAGAGGCTTAATAAATATTTCTAGATTGTTATATATCAGGCTGATGACTGTGTGATTCAGTATGACTACAATTCACATTTAATACTAAAGAAACCTGCTTGTCAGTGAGCCGGAAATGAAAGCTACATAGGCTAATATAAAACCTCACTGTCAGGCCTATGAACTCAGTATAAAAATAATCTCATGGATTTCTGTCCAGTGTTATTAGATCAGTGAAAAGAAAATGTTTTGGCACCTGAAAGAAACAGTTCCTACTTTACAGTCATGCTGTGTAAAGAGCAAAATATCTACAGTCATTCTGAAGATATCGATAAGAAGAATACTTCCATGTTTGTAAGGTTATCATTGGGGAAATTCTTTTCATGCTTTTATTGTGCATTCATTAATATTTATAAAACATAATTGAAAATAGGCCTCAGAAGACTACTCAGTAAGACTACTAGCTACACAGGCCTGATGAGTTGAATTCAATATCCAGATGATAGAGTGGAGAGAACACTATCACCCAAAGGTTGTTGATATTCTCTCTCTCTCTCTGTCTCTCTCTGTCTCTCTCTGTCTCTCTCTCTCTCTCTCCCCTCTCCTCTCGTCTCCTCCCTCTCCTGCCTCTACTTCTCTCTCTTTCACATACACATTCACATATGCACACTCACACACACATACACAGTAAATAAAATTATGTTTTAAATTTATAAAGATTTTAAAATGAGTTATTGGAAAATAAATACAATTGCAAATCAAAGTATGAGTCCCAATTTTCTCCTTCGACTGTCCAATTAACAGACAACATGATACCCTGCCAGACTGCCATAAACATTTGCTAACATCAAGTCCTAACCAACCTCCTACTGATTAGACATCAAGTGTGTGAGCCAGGACAGTATTTAGTCCCATACTTGGCAAAGCACTGTGGTAAAGCCAGCAGTAGTTAGCTGCTGATGAGTGCACAAGCAAAAGAACCAACCAGAAAAGAAATTGTTTTATATTTGAGAAAATTTGTTAGCTAGAAAAATAGACTTGAGGATCAACTTTCTACAAAGACTAGGGTAGTTAATCCTCTGCTTTTTGTTCCATTTTATTTTTTGCTTTAAAAATTATTCTGAGTAAATGTAAGTAATCCTTTTTTTTCTGTAAATTTTTATTCGAAATAATATTTAAGCCTTGTGAATATAATCCCCATAGGAAATCTTTCATATTTCCCTGCTTGTGGTAATCATAATAAGGCATCTCTAGTTATCTCCTGTGGCTTGATTTTATTATAAGGAAGTAAGTAAATCTTGTAGTAAGCCCAACACAGAGCATTTTAGTTAGTTGGCCACAGCAGACTGTTGTGTTGTGACAGGGCAGATGCTGTCATCGATCACATTGATATGATGACCTCCACGTTTGTTGAGGTTGTGGCAAATTTAATTTTTAAAATTACATACATATATGAAATCAATACAGAGAAATGGAGATCAAATTAAATTTATTAATAAATACTTGAAATTGGTTCAATACCATTTCTCCAAAGCATATGCAGACCCTTAAGTGACAAAATGCAATATCAATTATTACTAAGGATGAAGTATTAGTGCAGAAAATGCTACCTGTGAGAGCTATTATATAGTGAATTGAAAGAACTAATTTATAAAGGATCTCAGAGTTGTTCATTTCCTGTGATTTTTTCTTTGATTATTTTTTTCAAGTAAGAGGGAACCAAAGAAAAAGAAAAAAAATAAGTAAATATTCTTAGTTTAATTATTTCTAGATATTGGAGAAACTACCAAAAGGTGATATCAAAACAGGTTTCTTTATGGTTCAAAGGCAGCAGTGGAAGATATGAACTTTGAACAAAAAATATTTTTCACTAAGTGTTTTCATTGATTTTTGTAACTTTGACAGCTATTAAACTTAATGAATCTACTGTAGCCTGGTGATGTCATACAACTTTGAGCCTTGTATTCAGGAAGCAAAGGATTGAAAACCAGTATGATTTTTAGGCCAGACTAATTAACATAGTGAGTTCCAGACAGGCCAGCATTCTAGAGTAAAACCCTGTGTAGAAAACCTAAAAAATGTAATATATATGAATAAAAACACTCCATAATTGAGACTTTAATATTTCCCGGTAAGTATTAACAGCTTATGCAGAATATGAGCATTGCCATTTATGACTGTAAACAAATAAAGTCTACTGTGAATTTCTCGTTTCACTGTTATTAGGCCATAATAAAAATAAATGCAACTTTTATTGCATTTAAGAATATGCAAGTATTTCATTATCCATACACCAGCCAAATTTATTAGAATACATAGAGCAAATGGGGTAGTATAGAGCTAGCATTCAAGTTGGTAAAAATATGTATAATGGCAAAGAATCCAGGATGCAGAAAACTGGCAATATCAACAATATTCCTACAGATATGTCATCAGAGGTCAATCAAACTCACTTGAATCCTTGTTTATATGAGCAGAGTAGCTATTCAGAGTAGAAACAAACAAAATAAATAAAAACAGACTCCCCCCCCCCCGAGGTCATGTAGGTAGAAAGTTGGCAAGCAAGAACAAGTAGTATATATATATATATATATATATATATATATATATATATATAGAGAGAGAGAGAGAGAGAGAGAGAGAGAAATTGCTTTCTCTAAGGGTAAAGAAGCCAAAAAGACTGGAGATTTGTTGTTTGCTTTTTTCCTGTGCATTGAGCAGAAGCAAGAGCAAGGCCTTTGGTGACTGGAAATGTCAATTGGTCAATAGGGGATGAGCAGAAAACAAGAACATAAAGAGAATCTTAATAACATGAATTACAGATAAGTCTCTAGTGAGACATTTAAACACTTTGCAAGATGTTAGGAATTTCCAGCTTGCTAATATTTCCCTAGTTTAAGTATTTTCTTTTTATAATACCACATCAATAAATGTTTCAGTTTTGGTTAACGAAGGGAACAAATAAATAATAAATTCAAGGTTGAGTACAACTGACATTTATTTTCCCTTGAGAGGGATGATGGGAATGCTCTTTGGTGACAATGTCACCTTTGTAAGCTTCATGTAAAGATTACAATTACAACAGAAAGTATAAATTATACATCTTTCTCTTATAAAAATTCTTTGTGGTCTTTTAATAGAAGTGTTTTGGAGAAATGAGTTATTTAATGCTGGTACAGATCTTCACATTGAAAGACATAAAGGCTGCCACCTTGGACACTGAACAAAAGTTTTCGCATTAAATATTTTTCTATATTAGTTCTAGAGGTAAGTAAAATCTTAAATTTTTGGTGATTTATGTATTGGGATACTGATAGTTATATTTAGGGCCTTGCATATGATAGATGGTACTCTACCAGAGAACTACATCCCCAGTCTTAACTCCTTCTTTTGAAATAAACAAAAAAATGAATACAAAATGATTCAAAGAACATATTTTATCACAAAGAATGACACGTACTGCAAAGCATTGCATTGTTGGCTAAAAATAAGAAAGTTTTGGTTGGAACTCTTGTATAACCAGATACTTACTTTTTAGTAAGTAAACTACCAATTGTCTTCTTTAAAAAATACACATAAGCTTTGTATGTGTAAATGGTTAAGAAAGGTCTCACTTGAGCATTGTGCATTATTAATAGTGGAAAACTTATAATTTTCTACAATTGTAAAATGCTCATTATCATTTAAAGTTTAATTTGAATGTTTTATGGAAGAAAGAAAAGTAGTCATATTTTTCCCCAACTTTGACGATCTAGCTTGAAAAATGTAAGGTAGTTGACTTCCATTTATATAGAGCCATTTAACATACTTCAACAAAATGATGACATCATACTTAGAAAAAGTGATATTCTTCATTCAGTCACTATTTTGGGAGACAGAAAGCATTGTGAAGTACAATTGAAAAATCATAAAAAAAATCTGGGGTCTAGTTAGTGTCTATAGGTGAACTTGAGTGAAAAGTGCAGGAATGATAAAGCAAGTTCAATTTATTTGACATCTAAAAAAAGTGGAATGTACTAAGGATAACTTAGATCTGTCTTAGGAACTATTTTACTGTGATATCCTATGATACCACCTAAAGAAGGTTGTGAACTGTTCATCTGTAGGTAATAGTGGCTGGGGAACCACAGGGTTCCTCACGCCAGGCTGTCTGTAGTTGGCTGGGAACACTCTGGGTTCCTCCAGCTGGAAGTTAGTCCCAATAGCTCACTAAAGGCCACTCCATGACTACATGGTTCCTCACCCCCTCCTTACTCTCCAGGTTTGTGGTTTCCCCCTTTAAAAACCCTTCTCAAACTGACTGGCTTTGTCAATTCAACTCCTGCATGAGTGAACGAATTGACCTTGGCCGGCCAACTCTCCCTAATAAACCTCTGCTGATTGCATCCAGGTATGGTGTCTTATGATTTCTGGGTGGCCGTGATTTCCCAAGACTTGAGTAAGGATCTCCCGAGTTTGGAGGTCTTCAAATCCTCACCCCAAATGTTTATCCCAGACTAGTCCTGCCCTTGAAAATTATCTTTAGTTCCCAGTTAATAGATCCTATCCTTAGTGGGGGGATTTCACATATACTTTATAGCCTACTGATCTGTATGCTATGTCAGCCAGAGACAACATTATATTTTAGCCTTTTAGCTATACAACCCAACCTCATGGTCCATGCACTTTGCAAAGAATTTTCTATGTAGTCACATCTGAAGCTTTATTGTACATCTGGAATTGGAAGTACTAACTGTTAACTGTGGGAAACTCCCCCACCCCCAATTTTACTGTAATTTAAATATGTTGTCAATGAACCATCTGGCATCAGATTCTCTAGGTTTGGTCCAGGTTGATGAAGTCAATCTGAACTATGGTTTCATTCTCACCTCTTCAGGCTTAGGTTTGCCGACTGACACCTGTGGGAGGTTCTCTTCAGCAAACAGTTCAATCAACTGAGAAGCAAGCATTCAAACAAATGAGTCAATAGGGATCAATCTCATTCCATTCACCCCACTTAGTTAGGTACATTCTTGGAGCATGTGGCCTTTAGGTAATGGAGATCCCAGAGGAATCTGACATCTATTGAAGGAAGGTGCTGCTTCTGTATAACAAACTACTAAAGCAGTGCATATACAGGCACTGAAAGGGTCTAACAGTTTCAGCACTTATCATTCTGTTATGCCCAAGCTAATGCAACAGTGGTCACCAGTCATTTACTTTGACTACAGTAGCTTTTACAGAAACAGTTGTGGACCAAGCACTATGCTTACCATATAACAGTTTTAACTCATCTATGTCTCTCATTAATTCTAGTGTTTCTTTTAATGGTTCATGAAGTGGAAATTTTTGGTTTGTTTGGAGACTCGGTTATGTCATTTGATAGTTTTTTTTTCTGGAAACTTTCTTATGAAAGAATGTTTTCCTGAAGCAGACATTTGAGAGGATGTTTTGTTGAGAACAGACACATGGTGTTTTCTGGAAGCTTCCTGGTGAAGGGACATGTGATGTTTTGCTGGAGTAGACATTTGAGAGGACTCATGGTATTTAGAAAGGGTATAAGTGTAAGCCAACAGATAGTGAACAATGCTTTGGCATTAGTTCACCTTGCCACTCTTTGCTGATCTTTGTTGGGATTTGCTGATGGTGGTCTTCATGGAAGATGCTCTGGTGTTAGTTTACCTTGCTTTCTTCACTGATCGTCACTTGTCATGATCTTGTAGCATGTAATGCACAAAAGAACTTCTCATGATATTTTGGTGGCTTCTTGTTGTTTCCTTGGACTCAAACTGATTGGTAGAGCCTTGTGGTTTCTTCTGGATTGAACTGCTATTGCTGATTCATGAATAGTGTTTGGGACTGGATGTAGCTACAGGTGCTGATTCATGTGAACTGAACTGCTGACTAGAATGGCCCCAAAGAACTATTTATAAACAGGTCCACATTCCCCTTTGCCCTGTTAATCCTCTGTTTCCCCTACCTCTTGTGGGTGGTGGACTAGAAGGGAGGTAAAAGCATTTAAGAATTCTTATTAAAGTAGGTTTTGAAAAATCTAAACCCAGAATTTCAGAAATGAAGAAACTTCTTCTGCAGTTATCTCAGAAATTTTTGTATTTCAAAAACTGACCTATAACTCCTTACTTCACAGGTGTTTTCCAAAAACAATTTGGGGTCTTTATTTGATGGAAGTTTTAACAATTGTTTATGCCTTAATGAGACATGAACCTCATGTGCTGGGTGCTGGGTTATCAGCTAATGGTATTATTGTGGGTGATTCTGGATGCATCAGCAGTTGGATGTATTCAGATGGAGAAAGTAGGTCACCTAGGGCTGGTCTCTGGGGTATCTAGTCCATGCTCCTTTCCTTTCTCATTTTCTTCTCCACCCTGAAATATAACAGACACTTTTCCATCACATGCTTCTAACATGTTCTGCCTATACAGGTGATCAAGAAACCATGAAGAGAAGAAAATTTTCTAAGACCTTGAGCCAAGTATTTTCTTTTTCTGCTTTTTATCTTATTCCTTCAGGCACGTTAATTAACAATGCAGAGGTTGTTAATATAATTACATTTACACCTAAGAAGCTCATAGCTGATGCATCATCCACACATTGCTTTCTTTGTACAGGAGAGTGGACAGTTTGATTGGAGTGGAGAAAGAAAGCTATGTACTGACCAACATAAAGTGACTGGCCATGCATAGAAAGATGAAGTAAACTGGATCTGCTGGGAGAGAGGAACTTGCTACAAATGTCTCTTAAAAATGAGAATGAGAATCCAATCACCTGTTCCCAGATGAAGAAAGAAACGTAAGAACAAAACAAATCTTGATATAAGAAAGAACACACAGAACTGAAGTACAATTTCTTTACCCCCTACTCTGTAAGAAAGTCATCTAAAACTCACAGAAAAATCTTCCTTTATGAAGCTACCACAAGTGGGTCTCTTTTTTTCCTTTCAATTTATAGGCCAATCAACTTTAAGTATACCTAATAGCACCTTGTAAAATCTAAGCAGTTTAAACAGCAGGCCCTGTCCTGATGTGATTGGTTTTCTAAGTCATTGCTCCTTTAAAAGGCTGAATTGATCTTTTCTATCTTGACTCTGGTAGAAATATGAGGAATTTTTGGTCAAATGACAAGTACTCTGCCTACTAAACTACTTTCCTTGATTTTTGAGGACAGAGTTGGTTTTCCTCTCTATCTTTTACAGAGCAGCTTGAAAAAAAAATAAATTGAATTTTTTTCCCCAGAATGACTCATTCTGAACCTTAAAAGATAGCCATTAAATTTTATTGTGCTGATGGTAGTCCTGCCATGAAACGGGTTTGAATTTGATTCCCCCTCTGCCTTCATGTTAATATAGAACATTAAGACTAAGATACTATTCAGAAAGCAGATCTCCAAATGAATAGGCCATCAAACTTTTGGCCAGTTTTCTTTATTAATTAAAACACATAATTACATTTATTGAGTTTATATGTATGTGACATTTATTGAGTTTATATGTATGTGAGGGGTGGGAATGTGTGTGTATTCACATGTCTGTGTGTATATGTGCCACAGCATACATTTGAAAGTCAATAGACTACTTGTAGAAATTGGCTCCCCCCACCCCTATGTCTGTCTCTGGAACATAATTCTCATCATCAGATCCATGAGCCAGAACCTTTACCTACTGAGTCATTTTTTTTTCTGGCTCTGCTTCTTGGCCAGTATTTAATATTTAATTTTTGTTGTTTCAAGGTAGATTTTATCTTCCTTTAGAATTGTAGCTTTGTATAAATGAAATTGTATTCCTAAGGTTAGAAGCATATGATGTTGGGAGAATTAAAGATAATTTACGGTAGTTTATTTTTATTTTTCTCTATTAAAGCAATGAGCCAGGAAAAAAGAGAGCTCTTAGTAGCAGTCCATACAGTCTTCAAAATATTTTTCTCTATAAAATATTTAGCTTGGATACTCTTTTAATCAGTGAAGGGAGGAACTTGATGGGGAGAAAATCATTACACTCTAAATTAAAACAAGAATATGGCTGAAAAAGGAATGAGAGAAGAGTAAATTGGAGAATAAAAATGCTTTTAACTTTTAATGTACATACAGGTCAGCAGTGCTGTTTGTTAATGTTCTTAATCCTGCAGAAGAGTGAGCTGTACAGCTGTAAACTGTGTTACAGGGAAAGCAAGAAAACCTCGTTACCATGTCTTAGATTCCCTCCCTTGTTTTTCTCATTTGATGTGATATATGAATATGTGTGTGTGTGTAATATGGGTGTGTGTATGCATGTGCTTGTGAGAGTGACAGAAAGAGAGACAGAGAGACAGAGACAAGGAGAGCTAACGCTGTGAGCACTATGGAACCCAGAGAGCTATCAGTCTCTGACTCATTCTCTTTACACAGGGTCCCGCACTGAACCCCAAACTCACTGTTTTTCATATTGAATGCGTGGCCAACAAGGCTGAGCACCCTGTAGCACTGGAGTTATACACACATGTGACCCCATCTGGATTTTTATGTGGGTGCTTGACTCTAAAATCACATCCTCATGCTTGTACAAGTGTATTTACCAACCGAGCCATTTCTCTACCCTCACATTCTCCCTCATTTTAAACTTACATTTGCCTAATATCATGTGATAGATGAGAATATTTTTCATTGAATTAAAAATGAGTTAGCTAGCAACAAATGTTTAATCTAGACATAAGTACCTATGTCATCCTTTGTATTTTTATTACCCATTTAGTCATTCTTTTGAAAGTATTTACAGGAAAGGCACCCACAAATTATTATAGGGAAATAATTCAAGCTATCATGTTCAAAGAATGACTCAGCTAATGTGCATGGATGAAATATGACTACAGTAGAAATGGCAGGCTTCATATTTGCCCATTCACCATAATGAGCAATGAGACACTTTTGCAAAATAATACAAGTTTTGTTTTATTTTTGTTTTTGTTAGAAGAAGCAATTGTTTAAAAACAAAACAGAACAAATGATTCAGGTTTAGGATGTAGGTCATTGGTAGAATGTGTGATTCTAGGAGATTTGATAGCATGAGATTTTAGCAGCTAAGGAAGCAAAATGCCAAGAAGATACAAGGGATGGGAGCAGGAAACTAAAGAGGGGGACAGCAAACAGGATGTGATTGCAATCTTCATTCAATTCCATACATGGCTTGAAGTAGCAGGTTCTATGAGTGTGCTCATGATCTGTGGTTGCTTCTCCTGGATACCTTTCATAGTCTGAATTAAGTAACTGTTGTTTTAAACCAGTTAAGAATAAATAATTGGGAGATCACTAGGCTTAAGTTATTTCCAAAAAAATCAAGTAGATGGTGACTTCGTCTAATGAGGCGACTTCCATTTTAATCCATTTAGGTATTGTTTTTTTTAACTTACTTATTTTATTTTATTATTACTGTGTTTTTGCTGTTTTGGTTTCTCAAACAAATGTTTCTTTGTTCATCTCCCTTCTGGGTGAACCACTTGCCATATGTTGTCGTCCAATTTATGGAATACTAAACGTGCAAATAAACTCATCAAGATGCCAATTTGCCCATGCATTTGAAGTGTTCAGGCTCAAAATAGGATCTCTTTAAGCTAATTACAGAATAAACCCAGGTCAGGAAAGGTGCTTCCTTTCTCTCACAGAGTATGTACTGGAGATCTCTTCTGATTCTTCCATTCCTTACATGCTCTAGTACATCACCAGTCATTTTATCTAGAAGTTGTATTGTAACAGGTTACATAAGACCTGTTTGTGCAAGTCTGTAGTGTAGTTTGAGAAGATGTTCAATACCATGCTACTTTCTCTTTATTATCCAGTTCAGCCCATCCCTTGGTTCTAACCTTCTGAACAGTCTCATGATTCAGTGTCTCCAGTTTTCTGAGCTGTTTATTTTCCTTTTAGGAATCATATTATAAGATAACCTGGTTCCTGCTATGGTCTTACAGGATAAGATCCTGAGAGAAGTTTTTTAGAAGTCTTAGAGGAGTTGTAAATGGGGATGATATTTGACCAGTATTGAATGAGTTGCACAATGTTCTACTACCGTAGTACTGAAGCTCTATGTTGCAACTTCTTTTGATCATGGAAGAGTTCACTCATCTGTGGAATGCTCACCATTTTGAGAATGTCTTAATTGTAAAGAGGTTACCATGGATGGAGTGTGAATCTCCTTCTCAGTTAATTTAAGGCAGGAGATTCTGGTTTCCAAGAACCAACACAATTAGATCCTTAAAGAATGTGGTCAGAATGCTTTTCATCTGGTCAGTAGAGACTGAAGCCAAAGTCTTTCATGTGAAAAATACCTCAGAAGCTCTGAAAGGCAATGTATTGCCTGTCTTTCTAGAATATTAAGAATGAAATCAAAGTTCAAACTACTTTTATGGTTTAGAAATTATTTCCTTCCTTATTTTGATTGAGAAATCACAGATAAGACAACTTATAGAATAAGGATCCTTAAATACGAAATAAATTTATTCTTAGGGGATAGTGACACAATACTGCCAAGTACAATTTGTTAAGAAATACAAGGGACATTTCTAGAAATCAATTAATATTGTTCAATATTTATTTCTAATTTTATTTAATTTTGTCTTATATGGGTATATCAATATTTATTCAGTTTCTCATTATGGATGATTATTTCTTCTTGGGAATACTTACAGCTGCCATTAGAATTCTGAAAGAGGGTGGAAACTTTCAGAATTGGTATCTTTTTAGTTTTAGGGTGTCTAGTGAAATTTTTGATTTGATAGTGCATAGCCAGAATCCAGCTAAACTATACTTGACTCACTTTAATTAGGATGTTAGCAACATATATGAGGTTTCCTAGACACCTGACTACAAACTTGGTTGTCATTTCCTTCCCAAGTTGTGTATTCTGAATCACAGAATACAGTTGTGTTAAAATCACAGAATACATGGAAGTACTGTACTCAAATCTCAGTTTCATTACAGCAAAGATAAAAAACAAGAGCGAGTTGACAGAAAAAGCATATACGAGGGAGTTTGAGAGTAAAATAGATGATAAGTTTCCATGACTCCAGGGTGAACTGGCTTGACTCTGTGTGTGAAAGTGGGATAGGATGTCCCAAACTATCATTGTCCAAGTGACAGGTTCAGATGTTTAGAAAATTTTTCTCTGACTTTGTAACTAGTTCTGGTTGACTAAATCAATGATTACATGATCGACTTCTACCTTCAGCCTCCTACGTGTACTCATTAGGGGTTGAGAGTTTGGGTTGCTGTCACTTAAGTCTAACACTTCAACAGTAATCTCTTATCTTTCTGGTTTCATATCCTGAAGCCATCTAGAAATCCAATGTAAATCATTTTATTAGCATAATGTCAGAAATGTCTAGTCCAAGGAGTCACAAGATAAAGGAATTACTACCAGGAAGTTCCTGGGACTTGGAAGTTCTTTTGATTCCTATGCTGAAACCAGAGACAAACACCAGGCAAATTATTTATATAGTATTGTGTTATCTAGGAATGGAATTCCATGTTCTACTTTATATAAAACAAACTCTTGCAAAATGGGTATAAAACTCCATTCTCTGATAAGCAATAAGCTCTGTGAATTCCACTTACTCCTCATCTTTGTCATTAACTGTTGCTAAATTTAGTAGTGTTTGGTAATATCACATAAAAACTTATTAGAATTCCCATAATGATTAATTGTTTTAAATGTAGAGATTTTGTATATTTGCTCATATTTTTATGTTAGAGATGTTATAGTGTAGAAATTATATTCTTTATTCTTGTAATGGGTTCAATCAAATGATTTTGTGAACACAGTTGTTCAAACCACTGCTACTGTGGTAGATTGAGCAGTGTGCTCAAAGTTTACATGCAGACCCTAGTATATCAGAATGTAGCCTTAATTAGTCTTTAAAATTTATGTAAACTATAATCCAGTGTGGTTGTTGTCATGAGTAAGGGAAATTTAGACACTAAGATTTTCCTAGAGAGAAGATGGTGGAGAGAAACTAAAGGAATAAAGGTCCCCTGATTGCCAAGAGTCACACAGAACCTACCTCACACCCCTTTGAAGGAGAGAAATTTACTGAGACTTTAATCTCAGAATTCCAGCATTCAGAGCAGAGGGACACCAGATTTATATTACTTAAGGCATTCAGTATGTGGTACTTTCTTATAGCAGGCCTGGCAAACCAGGGAACCCACAATCAATTTCATGACCTTTAAACGTTTCCCCAAAGTCCTATATATAATTAGGAGTCTGTCCACATTTCCCTCAAGATGCTCCCAGAGCAAAGCCAATCACTTTCTAATTGCAGTATAAATTCTGAACGTTTTTGTGTTTAGTTTTTGAGCAAATGCTCAAGTATTCCACGGGGTCTGCACCCGTTCATACTGTCACAAGCCCAATTTCTCCACATTCTCACCAACATTTGTTTTTCGTTTTGGTTGCCATCAACATAGTGGGTTTGAAGCTGTATCTTAATGTGACACGTGTTTTCTCAATGGTTAATAATGTTGAGACTCTTTAATATATGTCCTTATGTTATAGGACCCCCCAATCATAAAATTATTTTTATTTCTACTTTCTAACTATTATTGTGTTACTGTTACATAAATATAATGTAACTATAATGTAATGTAATGTCAATGTAATGCAAATATTTCATTTTCAATGGTTAAAGCAAGGGGGAGTTGTGGAATTTGGTGGCATATACAGTTTGGAAAAAGAAAATTTTATATATTCATATATGTATATATACATATCTATCTGTCTGTCTATCTATCTATCTATCTATCTATATCTAGAAGAGAGAATTTGAACATGTATTTTCTATTAGGGCTTACTGAGAGAAAGGCATTATCTTTTAAATAGTTTCTTGGGCTTGATTTATTAAAAGTTGTTGATTTTTTAAAATCTGTTTATGTGCAGTATTTTTAAATTCATTTTCATGGTAGGATTTACTCATGCAATGATTGGTAATGTGATAATTTCCTTCAAAATTTCATTGAACAATTTTTATAATTATGTATTTATATTTATACTATTTCTTTCTTAAATATTTTATACCATGTAAGAAAACCCATGTGATCCCAGAACTTTATATTTAAATTTCAGAAGCCACAGAGTGAATTTATTTTTCATATAGTAAACTTTGGGAGCTGGTGTCTTCCAATTTATTTGTTCATTTCATATATGTTATAGAATGTATTGGCATAAAACTAGTTTTGTTTGGCCTTAGATTTCTAACAGATATATGCTAATCTGACTTCACTAAACCTCAGAAGACCACCTTTGAGAAGACCATAGAACTGTCTCTCTGTAGCTGTCGTGTCTCTAGAAAATTACCCACATCCTGCTTTCATATTCCAGCTCTAGAGCATCCCTCAAACTTGGAATCTTCTTCCCTATGTTCTGACATTATGTCTCAATGTTCACCAAAAGTTATATAGGTTCTCCTTTCTCTCATGAATTGTTCCTATTTTCTGATGTCAATAACCTAAGAACTTTTGTTCTATGTGTATGTCTTCTTTTTAAGATTTTACAAAAAGGAGGTTTGTTCAAATTTAGGTTTTTTTTTTTCTCCATCTAAGCAAGAAACAAACATCATGCATTATGTAACGTTAAAGACATTGAAAATGGATATAAAGCATAACACGTACACAATGTACTCAGGGATACATTCAGGAAAACACAAGCTAAGAATATAGACACCAAAGTGTTTAAGACACTTATTTTCAAACACTTAGATTGGAAAAATTCTCTTTATTCTATTCTTTAATGTTTCTATAGAAATCGTATATTGATTCCATGATAAAAACCAAGCAGTAATGTTATAGTAGAAAATTAGAATTAAATAAGGTACTTTAAAATGAGCATAGCCTTAAAAACATGAAATCTTTAGTGAAGGAAAATATGAAACAATTTATCTTCCTGTTTGTTAATATTTGTATAAATGAGAGCCGGGAACTGTATTTTAGTTTCTTTTATGGCAACAATATGTTTTTATTGACCAATTTAGAGATTTAGAGTGTATAGTTCATATAAGCTCCCACATCTTTTTTTTTAAGCAATGCTCCCTAGACCACATTTTCTGCTGTCACCCATTTTACTTTATTTGAAAGAAAATGAAATTAGATTCAATATAAGTATTATATTACAATTATTTTATAAAAATAATGTCCAATTAAAATAAAACAACCTATATATGCACATTGTTTATTAATATGCAAATTACTATTAAATTGATGATCCAGGCCCTATTACTGCTCTGTAATAGTAAGTACTTTTATACTGCCTCTGTGTTAAAACACAAATTGCCTTAAATCAAAAATTGTCTTATATTATTTTTTTCTTCCTCTTTTTTCTCCTATTCCTTATCTTCCTCTACCTTTCCCCACCTCCCATCCCCATGAACCTGCTAAACAATGAATTTAAAAACTGGATGAATCCTAGAGACAGATCGTTCCATATTCGAGCCTCCAGATGAAAATGTAGCAGAGTTAAACAACTTCATTGCGGTTTTTCAAAAGTCAAGCAAAGGCTGCACAAAACTGCATAATAATAGAGAGTTAAATTATTATTTTGTGCAGAAATTAGGAATCTCTGGAAATATAAAAATGATAAGGCTCTAGATATTTGTATGTAGCAACAAAAACCTAATGTGCTGGTTCATTAGAAAAGAGTTATGCTGGGTCACTCCTTTTCCCTTTTGGTTCAAGGAAGCATACCAATCCAAACCAACCAACCTGTTCTTCAAGAAGACACTGAAAATTTCCCTAGAGCTTAAACTCCATCTCTAGGTAAATGAATCTCTATTGACATTTATATATGTCACACTGTTGTCAACACTGGCAGCTTTTATATCATTTTGTCATTTTTCCACTAAGTCCATACTGAGTCTACATATTAGAGATTTTTTAAATATAAAGAATGATCTTGTATTCAAATCATTTTATGATATAACTATGAATTTTTATAGACTTAAAAACCTTCATAATAAAACAATAATTTTTACAATAAGTTAAACAATAGTGAGGTCAGAGTGGAACATATATATAACTTTCTTTTTATTCTAATAATGTTATTGTTTAAGAATTTCATACATAAAGACAGCATCTCTCTCACTTTTATTCTTCCTCCTCCTTCAATTCCTCTCATGTTCCCCTCTTCCAAATTCATTATCACATCTTTATTGATTATTTTATTGCTACATTATATATATATGTATATATATAAAATGTGTTTATTTTTGCAAATATATATGTATATATATATGTATATATATGTATGTGTACATGTATGTATATATATATGTGTGTGTACATATATGTGTATATATGTGTGTGTGTATGTGTGTATATGTGTATATATGTATATATGTGTGTATATGTATGTGTATATATGTGTATATATATGCAAATGTAAACACATAATACATGTGCCTACAACTAACTCATTCCATCTACTGTTGCTCATGTGTACATGTGTCCATGACTGATCGGTTGGGATTAGACGTCATATGCAGAAGCTTGTGCCTCAGGGTAACTTATTCTCACTGTTTCAGTAGACATTGATCATTTATAGTTCTTCATCTAGGGATGAAACCATGTGGAGTTTCTCTAGTTCACACTGGCATGTCAAACTGTGTTGTCATTATTCTGGCCCTGTTTATGCAACCATACTGTTGAGACTCATGGGTATGTACTTCTTGTCATTCTAGCAGCACTTGTACTGAGTGTGGGCCTTACAGTCATTGTACCTCTTTTTCAATTATTTCTCCCAAGTCTTGAGTATTGGGGTTGCATTATAGATGAACCAATTGAAATCATGTGTCTTATAGGACCTTATTCTCTTCATTTTGGCCAATGTTAGCTTTCTTTAATGTCTCCATTCTATCTTATTTAGCTGTTATATTCTGTGAAAACATACCAAGACCAAGACCACTTAAAGAAGAAAGCATTTAATTTGGGGCTTGCTTAATTTTAGAAGGTTAGTGTATATCTATCTTGGCAGGGAGCATGCTAGGAGACAGGCTGGCATGTTGCTGGAGCAGTAGCTGCAGACTTACATACCCATCCACAATATAGGCAGAAAGAGAGAGAGGGCAGAGGAGTCACCCCCAAGTAATACACCTCCTCTAAAAAGATGACACATTCTAATACTTCCAAAACAGTTCTACAAACTAAAAAATACATTCAAATATATGAGATTTGGGGGGCCATTTTTATTCAAACCACCACAATTTTGTTGCAAGAAAAATTCTTGTTTTTTAAGGGGCAAGAGATATATTTATTTGTGGGCATAAGGTGAGGTGTTTAGAATATAGTTATAAATTACACTGTTTAGGAAAATAACCACAGTATGTTTTACTCTCAGGCCGATATTCTCTCCAGACATTGGTCTTTGACAAAGTTAATAATATAAGGCATGAATTCCCTGCTATTGAGAGGTTCTTAAGTTTCATTGAATATTCATTGGTTACCTCCAAAATAAAAGTTTCACTATTGCATCATAGATGACATCATGATGTTTTTGTCAGTGCTGTGGCTCATAGTCTTTATGACTGAGTAGGACTACTGATTATTCATCTTTATCTTCTGATACTATGAGAGCATTTTTATTTATTCTGGAAAAATTCATGCATGTATACATGTGCTTTCATCAAGGCCATTCTTTCACTTCCTACCTGTTCCACTCTAGATACCCCAACCTGTTTCTCCACTGATTTGTTATAATTTATTATTGTTGTTGTTAATTGTTATTGTTAGAAGTATTGATGTATCAAAACAAATGACATTCTTTCATTCTCTACAAATAAACATAAGAAAG
The DNA here is from genome assembly GCF_011762505.2 of Arvicanthis niloticus. Taxonomy (NCBI): domain Eukaryota; kingdom Metazoa; phylum Chordata; class Mammalia; order Rodentia; family Muridae; genus Arvicanthis; species Arvicanthis niloticus. The sequence goes on along the minus strand of NC_047669.1, from coordinate 36,813,756 downwards.
AAAAATATTTTTGAGAAACTTTCACTTATGTTTCCTTTGCTTCTTTTCTTTATATCTTGTTATATCTTGTTAACTTATAATTCCAATTGAATATGCAAACACACACACACACATACACACACACACACACACAAACACACATACCACATATCTGGCTCACTTGTATAACCAAACATCAAAGGTAATTTGAATTTCAGAAGAAATAAATATAAGCTTAGGAGGATTGAAATTTGGAATCAAGTACCAGGATTTTAAAAAATATGTTTTTTAGATATTGACATAAGTATAATGTTCACGTTTGTAAGACAGATGTTGTCAATATATATTATTATAGTGGGAAGAATGGAACTTCTGGGAAGGGAAATACAGTGACTCCTATGGTTCAGAATGTCCCCGAGTTAAGCTTGACTAAGCTTGTGTCTTAGTAAGTCTCTAATATAAAGTATTTGCTGGTGATCTAGAATGTAGAAAAACAAAGTGTGTCTGGTGTTAGTATATGATTAATTACACTTAGAGCAAGCATTAAAAACTGACATTTGAAATGTATCTCAATATAAAATAGCATATTAATATATATTATATGTAGTTAATATGTATGTGTTTTATTTAATGTAGTTAATATGTGTATGCTTTTATTTCATCCACTTGAGGTTACAAGTAATAGAATCTACTACCCTTTAAAATGTCAGTTTATGTTTTATGTTTAACCAGGGATAATTAGGAAATAACTGGTAGAATAAAGTATCTTAAGTCTTCCTCTTTTTTAAATAAAAGTAGGCTATAAAATTTGCCATGAGAAAGATTACTTTGTTGTACCAGGGGTAAGAGAATATTTTTAACATTAAAAATATAAGTCAACAAAGAATTGGGTCTATAGGCAACACCATAACTCTCATGTTCTCTTTGTTTCATCTATATTATTTTCTAAAAATTTTTATTTGATTTACAAACTCCCCTTTTCTTTATCTTATAACTCCTCCCCAATTTATGAAATCCAGTACAAGAGTATGCATGGGAGCTCTCAGACTTACTGGTTTCTTTGAGTCTTTGTTGCTTGAACATCAACACCCCTATGATGTTTATTTATAGTTCTTAGCTTTCTACGACTTAGAATCACCACAGAAGTGATCCTCTCTTTAAAACTGACTAGTTCTGTTAGTCTGTAAGCTTATCTATAGGGGATTGTTTTGATCTTTAATAGATGAAGGAAGACCCAACCCCTTATGGGCATCAACATTTCCTTGGCCTGCGGTAGTGATATGACATAGGAGAAGGCTAGATGAAAACCAACTAAAAGCAACAAGCAGGCAACAAATGTGCAATAAATTCTCTGTGCTCTAGGTTATGGATGTTATGTGGCTGACTGCTTTGAGTTGCTGTGTAGGTTTCACTAAATGACAGATTATAGCATGAAATTGTAAGTCATATAAACCCTTCCTTGTTTTAAATCTCTTTTGGCCATAGTATTGTATCACAACATCAGAAATCAAATTTTGGACTGCTCCTGTATGTTCAAAAATATTAATATCAGGTAAAAATGTAATACTTTTTTTTTGTTGATTGTGGGGTGGTGGGCTGTGAGAAGCAGCTGGGCACTTGGTAGAGCATGAGCTTGGAACCCCAGACCATTATTGGATGGCAAGAGTTTGGCTCTGCTCCTGGCCCCTGGTTCTTTTCATTTAGCTTCAGCCCTCTACAACCCCTCCCACAGATAGGTCTAAGGCCTATAGTCAGGAGAAACAGGCCTCTGGCCCTAGGTAGATTTACATACTAATGAGGTATCTGAAGGCCAGAGGGTGGAGCCAATTAAGCATTTTTCCCAGCCTCTCCCCACTCTCTTCCTCCCTATTTAACTCAGGTCTGCCCTGGGTATTATGGGGGTGCACATCCAGATCCAATCATCATCCCCCATGATATTAAAGCCTGTAAAAACCCACAGACTTTCTTGTGTTATTGGGGCTGCACCGTGAGAAACCATGGAGAAGTCTTTAATGAGCCGCTGTAGCAACAGCCACCAAGCCTAACTTCCCCCTAGAGGAGCCCTCAGCATTCGCAGCCACCCTACCCATACTTGATCTGTCCTTAGCCAGTTTAATTTTTAGGCTCAGCCAGTAAGCAGTGAGAAAAGCTTCTTCAAGCTTGACTATGCTCTTTATTGGTAGGCTAACTCGCCCACAGACTACCTAATAAGGCAGAATCTCTATAAAATAAAGTTATTTCCTCTTTAGCAAATTTTTCTATTGCTATTCAGTATAAAAGATCTCAGTATAATGATGAAATTTCATTTTATTATACACATGATAATTATGAGTCTTAAATGTATTAATACTGTTAATATAAATTTGATTGCTGCTCTTACTATTATTATATCTGGCTAACATTTATTGAGTTGTTTTTATGTAGTAGTTATGATTTTGAGCATTTCTCAAATAGTCTTGCTGAATGTTCTCAGTAACTCACTCTAATATCCATTACCCACTCTTGCACAGGAAGAATATGAAAGCTGAAAGGGGAACCTTAACCTCACTGAACCAAGGTGAAGCTGAGGATAAGTTTGGATCATGCTCTTTTACTTCCTATACCAGTAAAAAATGGGATCTTGCTAGCTTTCATTCCAATTTATATGGATGACTGGAGAAATATATGGAGAAGTAAAATTTTTGACAGGTCTGGGAAGATTGAGAGCTCAAGTGTAGGTGGATTTCATGCTACAGAGCCACATCCTATAGGGTCTTTCTCTGTATCAGGGAAGCCAAGAGGAGAGATCACCTCCAAATGACAAAGAATAGGGCATCTGTGTGCCTGTGTGCATACATTATCATGAATCAATACAGAAGCAAGAATAATCTATGTAGCAGTAGAAAGACAACAAAATAATAAAATAATGTGTGGGTTTCACTCTACTGTGAAGATACTCTACCTTTCAACCATTTGCTTCCTAAGATTCCACTTTCTCCCATGACACTGCAGTTGGTTTTCTGCATTAAAATTTCACTGAGTGTCCCCAGATCCATTCTTTACTCTGCCATCAGAACTGTTTCCGTATGACTCAGAGTTGACAACAGTCCTTGGTTGGGATATGTCATTGCCTGTGATTATTCAAAGCAGAGATGTCAGTCTTTCAGAATGATGTGCAGCTCTGTCTAGACGCCTCCTGACTTTCTTGTCACTTTCTGTTTTATCTTTAGAAATCCTTTCCCTCTTCTAATCCCATACACATATTTTCAAGTCTGGGAGACAGGAGGTGACTGGAGGACTGTGGTGTAATAAGCTCTGATATTTAAGTGGCTTATCTGAGGATTCCGGAATCATCTCCCCACAACATTTTATCAAGTTGCTTTAGATTTATTAATTTCATGGGCTGTGACCATGGCTTTAGAGTTAAGTAACACTAAGACCAGCTTTACTAACAGAATGAGAAGAGATTTTTTATCAATGAACAACTGCAAAGCAATGAAGGCCTAATTATATGGAGAATATGCAATCCTTTTATATTGAAGAGGAGAAAACTTCAGTAATTTTTCTTATACATACAAAGATTAAGAAAGTAATTTTCTTAAATCCTAGAATTAAAATATGCTTAGTATTTAGATTTGCTCTGAAAACCCTGGAGGAAATGGCTTTGTTTTTCAATACCCTCTAGTATTTGTTCTCAAATGAGACAGAGTGGAAGAATTCACTGCAGAAAGGAATTCTCCTAAGCAAATGGTGAACACATTAAAGATACTGTCTGGGAAGGCAAAAAGGATGTAGCTGTAGGTTGTCTTCATCTTTCATTCTTCATTACCCTCGCTATTGCAACTTATGGATAATTTCAGATTATTACCAATTTTTGTTTTTCTTTCATTTTTAAGTAATGTCAAGCTTATTGGAGAGGTTGAAAATAAGTCACTATTCATCAGACTCATCAATACAAAAAAAAATTATAGTAGATTCTTTCTCTTAAGCATTTGAGTGAAGGTTGCTGATACAGTGCCTTCTTTTTGTTGGTCTCTTTGCTGTATGGCTTTTTAGCATTGTCCATGCTAATCAAGCATAAACTATATTGTCAGCTTCCATCATGCCATTCTATTCATTGACATGCATATCCTTTTTTCTACTAACGCAATATAAAAAGGCAAATATAGATAAAATTATTATGATCTACTGTGGAGATTAAGTTCAAAATTTCATCAGTTACTCCATTAATATAGCAAAACCCCCCATCTTTCACATTTACTCAGTTTATTATCCTATATATAATGTAAAAAAAACAAAGATAAACAAATAATAACAAACCAAAGTTTCACTATATGGGCCTAGATGTCCTGGAACTCACTATGTAGGCCAGGCTGGCCTTGAACTCACAAAGATCTTCATATTTTTACCTCCCAAGTACTGGGCTTAACAGTGAGAGCCATTAAATTCATTTTGTTAATTGCTTTAACCCTAGTCTGCTTATAAGCATCTTGGCATATTTGAAGAATGAACATCAATAATTTTATAGAATTTTGGGTTCAATTGTAGTCTCACACTAATGATCTCATATGGCCAGCATGAACGCTGAGACTGTTAAATCAGCCTGTGAGTAGCTTTCTGTTTTTAGTACATAACTTTTATTTTTTCACACAGAACACCACATGCTCATCCTGAAACCTTCTGTTTAGCCTCCAAGATACCACAATCTGCTAGATTACTTTACAAATCATTTTGTATTCCTTCATAGCTTCCGTTCTTCACCTCCTATCTACCCTCTGTGTGGTACATTAACTGTGAAACACTCATGACTTGATGTTCTGACCTATTTCCATGTCTTTTAATACATCTATTATTTACAAAAAGCTGATATTTACCTCCAAATGTAATTTTATCTGAATCGCAATTTCTCTATGTTCTTATTTTACTGTCATCATGGTGTTGTCCAGCTGGCATTTCAGAAGAACATTCCAGAAATTCGTCTGTGGCAGTCTTCATCTTCAACCCTGCTTTGGTTTTTTTTTTTTTTTTTTTTCTTTTCTCAACCTCAGTACATAGTACATTGGTTCTCCAAAAACTAGATAACAAACTTTAGTCAAGTTTGCAGTTGACCCAATAAAACTCTTTGTCATAACTGACTTGTTTCTTCCCTTGACATGCCAAATGACACATGTCAGCATAGCTTGTTTGTCTTACTTCTCAGACCCCATGACTGTAGTCACCTGAGTTCCAAACCTAATCATGTTCTGCAGTAGCTTCTTACTGCTGTTGCAGTTCTACCATTGTTTCCAACAAGGTGGAATAATGCTTATATTAAAGTGAGCATTAAGTCATATCAATTTTCCCCAATGCTTTTAAAGAATCTTCACATAATCTCTTGGCTTTCTGTGATCGCTGCTCACTTTTATACACTAGCTGGACAATGGCAGCACACACCTTTAATCTCAAAACTTAAAATATAGAGGAAGGAGGATCTCTATGATTTGAAGGCCAGCTTGGTCTACAGAACAAATTTTGGGAGAGCCAAGGCTACACAGCAAGACTATATTTCAAAAAGACAAAAATGGAAGGAAGGAAGAAGAGGAGGAGAATGAGGAGGCAAAAGAGGAGGCAGAGGAGGAAGAAGAGTAGGAGGAGAAGGAGGAGGAATATTAAGAGGAGGAGGAGGAGGAGAAGGACAAGGAGGAGGAGGAGGAGGAGGAGGAGGAGGAGGAGGAGGAGAAGAAGAAGAAGAAGAAGAGGAGGAGGAGGAGGAGGAGGAGGAGGAGGAGGAGGAGGAGGAGGAGGAGGAGGAGGAGGAGGAAGAAGGCAGATATGAATATCAATTTTACATCATTACTGTCTTCCTCACTGCCAATGTTCACTCTCCCCTCAAGTTCATGAACACTTCTATAATTATTTTTGCTACAGACAGACACAAACACATATACAGCCACACACAAACACACATAGTTTTATGTGTGTTTTAGTTTTGCTCTTACACACCCAGTGCTGAGCATTTGGAGTTAAATAGCCCACCACTGTAGTTCATCCAAGGACAAGGCTTCTTCCTCAGCCACTAATTGCTTGTAGTATTTCATCTGATGGTGGGACCTTACAAAATAACTTTTATTGTGTTGTTTTTTAAAATACTTTTTTTGTTATCACAGTCTCACTCGGATGTGATTGGTAGCCACATGCTTCTGTTATTTTAAAATGTATCAGAATATAATCCTTTCTCATCCTCTGCTTCTATTATCAGACCACATCTGCTGGCTGAACTTTTACAAGAGCTTCGTGTTTGTCTCTTCCCTCTCCTCAGACTTCTGATAGACATGCTTTTTCTTCAAATACACCCATCTAATCCTCAGTCTAGCTAATGCAGTGGCTTATATACCTCTTGCACTAAACATTAAGTCTTTTGAAAAGCAAATCTATGACTCTACTCCTAAAATTTTTCCTGTTAGCTTCCAGTCAGAGTAAAATTAAAAGTTACTGAGAAGATACACTGTGTTATTTTCTTGCTTCCCACCTGCCCTGTGTCTCTTACCCAGGTTCTGAACCCAAACATGGCTTTGTTGGTTTTCATTTTTACTTGTTACATGTAACTCACTAATTTACCATCGTCAATATATCATCTATTAATCATCATGGTTCTGTCTATTTACTTTCTACTGAATTGCTGTTACCAAGCTACTATCTGTGCTCTGTCTTCTCCCACAGGAAATGTAAGCTCTGTGAGAGCAGACCGACTTACTCTTCTTTTCCTAAGTCCTCCATCTTCAGCAAAAAGAATAATACCAAGCATGCACCAGGTACTTATTGTTAAAAACATTTAAAGTAAATATCAGTTTGGGAACACTCTTTTTTTGTTGAACTATATTTTAACAACTCAATGTCTTTGAAAATTGATTAGTGTTCAAATAGGTGACTATATTTTGAATATATCATTTAATAAAACAAATTGATGATCTTAGAAGTTTGTGTGTGTGTGTGTGTGTGTGTGTGTGTGTGTGTGTGTGTGTGTGTGTGTTTTAATGTTACCCTAGTAGGACAGGAAAATATATTCCTAGATATTTGTGCTTATTCTTTTTGTTTCCTGAGAACAAATCATCAAAATAAGAAAATAATTAGGTCTCTGGCAATAAGCAGTTTAAACACTTTGTTGTCTTTGTGAAATTCAATTAAAAAACCCCAATTCAGATCGTAGGTGACACTATTGCTTCCTCTTATCACTTTTATAAAACACGGATTTTAACTTTTCTTGCCCCGAAACATTTAATTTTTAAAATTTATGATTACATTTTCTATATGCTTCCTTGCCACTCTTGTCTAAATAAATTTAGATTTATTCTTATCTTGCTAATCTTTTAAACAAATGACCTTTAAATTTAATGTTTCATTCCCCCACAACTCACTTATTTTGGATATAAGAATTTACATTTCATTTTATGACATCAAATAGCTATTTCCTTTATGCTTTTCCTTTTGTACAAGCATTTTATTATGCAATAATACATAGACACTTATAAACCTCTTTGGGCATTTTTGTATGTATATATACAATATTATGGATTACATATTACTCCACCCTATCTCTATATTACAAAGTTGTCTCATCATACATGAATGTTAATTTATAAAGTCAGTAATGTAACAAGACAAAAATCCAAACAGGTAAATTATATTCCTGGTCAATGTTTATTGAATAAGAATGGATTAATTCATTTGCTACATTAGAATATTCTTAAAGCCACATTCAAAGGATAAGATATTCTTTAGTAGCTCAAGGGACAGGTATTTCTTGTTGTTGTTGTTTTTGTTTTTTGACACAATTCTCTCCAAAATAATATCAATTTCCTTTGAGACATAAACTTCAAAGGGTAAGTGTCTTTAATGAGCTGTGTAGCAGTTTAATGTAAACTAGGTTCCAGAAACTAGAAAGCAAAAATCAAAGTGCCAGGCAATATGGATTCCAGTGACAGACCTTTTTATATTTTGGAGGTGGAAAGAGAAAGCAAGCAAGAACTTTCTCTAGTTACATGGGTGACAATCTCATTCCAAGTATTCTATCTTCATACTCTATTAATTTCATGAAGTCCCTAATTTCTAATAGCATCCACTTCGTGTTTAAATACATGAATGGGGAATATCAATCCAGAATATAGAGAGCTATGTATTCAGTTAAATCTTCCTTTACACTATTTATCTTATGTTATTACCTCCCCTGTGTGTCAAAATAGACTTTAAATTAGATATCAATATGCATAAAATGTTGTGAGAAATTATTTATTCTCTTAATTTTTACTTACTTTCATTTTTCATGGCTGCTTATAATATTGTGACATGTTGATGTAGGAATTTCTCTTTATTTCCTTATCATTCTAAAACCTGGGCCAAAGTTTGCACACATCCTCTATGTGTTTGCTGTGTTGATCAATTGCTTTTCCAAAAGATTATGAGACATTACATTATTATTAGTTGGCTGGAGGCATCTATCTTGAGATATGTAGGGTTTTAATCATTGGAGATGGAGGGAAAAACATCTATGCTTGACTATCAGCATGAACAGAGATCTAAGACAGGATAACACAAGCATACTCAGCCAGAGGGGAACATCCGGCCTCTATTTAGAAAGAACTTTGCCTGGTGACTGCACTAGAAAATCAATAGCTATTTTAACATCGTCACTCACATGACTGTGCTGGTTACTTTCTGTGATTAAAGTATTTTTCACATTTTACTGTAAAACCACATGACAAACTTACTTTGAAAAATATTTTTCAAAGTGTTTAGTATTAGTAGCTCTCTCCAAACTATAGAAATATGAAATGTTAATTGGCTTTGCCTTTGAATTTGAGCACAGTATTGATCACCTGATAATTAATTTCCTAATGAGAAGCTTGGTCAGTATTCTTTTTCATTTTAAGTATGTTTTGAATTATTATTTTCCATTTAATCAGTTTAAAAACAATTGTATTTTATCACTACACCTTAATTATAAATATTTTTAAAAAGAATGATGCCTCATTTTATTTTGGGCATCATTGATTTTGATTAACAGATTACTGATAATGTAGTTATATGCCTACAATATACAGAGAGAATGTTCCAATGGGATGCAGGCTATCACATGGGAAGTTATTTCAAGACAATAAATAAGCTGTCTGCATTTTTTCTTAAACTTAGATTCACAACAAATGAAATGCCACAGAATCCAGTTAAGCCACTGACTCTAGTACAGAAATCTCTGGAACCTTGTGTTTGCCACATCATCACTGTTATTATATATAGAAAGTAAAATTATCATGCCTTTGTGGCTATTAAAATCATTAAATGGAATATAAGGTATATACAACAGAATATACCTTATGAAGCCTAGACTTAATTTAGATGCTAACATAAAAGAATAAGATGGCACCCCATAGTGTTTCATTTGTATTATCCTTATATCATAGGATTTCTAGGGTACTGGAAATAATACATTTTCATCAACGAACTCTGTAGTCAGGCAATATGACTTTCAGAAGCATGTATCTCAGTAGAACCACAGAACCTCATTATGTTTCTCCCTGTTCTGTAAGGTGTATGTGTCATGGTGGCAGAAATTTGATTTGCATTTGTAACCCACATAATATATGAGAAACACAGATGAAATACTAAAAGGAACTAGAATAACCTTGGGCCTAGATTATACACCTCTTCAGATGCTCAGTTCCTCTAATCTATAAATCGACCACACCAAAGTTGATAAGCCTGTAAAACATTTAGTTCAAGTGTAGTGGATTCATAAATCTTATTTTGATGTGGTGAGAGGGCATGCAACTGCTGGAATCCAGAGGAGAGTTAATGTGATGGTTATTTTTTAAGAAAAATGAAGACATATTTTTGCTGCGAGATGTGGGAAGTGGGTGGATAAACTAGATGAGAAGCGGCCGTTAATGTTTACCTCAGTTGCTTCTATTCAAACTTTAAGTAAATATCTCTGGAAATAGCTATTGATTCTTGCTTTCCAGTTAAGGCCAAAGACATTCATCAAAGAGACAGAGAGAAGATTAATTTTTTTATTGTTATATAAACATAGAGAATTAAGAGTTGGAAGGTACATTTTTGGTATTTGCCTTTTTATTTTGTATTAACTAAATGGAAAATTGTTTCAACATTTCATTTAAATAACAAATCTTGCACTTTGCAAGAGACTTTTTCATTATACAGACGATTCTTATATGCAAACACAACACACATGAACATAAAAGCATGTATAGACATAATTATATATATAGTTATGTGGACATATAAATATATAGATGCTGTGTTATATAAAAGAGTAAAGTGATTTGAGCTGTGTCATTGGGTCATATTGTTCTGTTATAAACTTCTATATTACGACAGTGTTTTATTCTGTGAAGCACTTGGCTGGAGTTATAAATAGACTATATATGAAAAAAGAAGACACCTCTCCATCTTTGAATTTGTTATGACATGATCCTTAGTCCACACTTAAGAGGAAGACCTTGCCTAAGGTTTAATAATGACCCTATGTAGCCTTGTCAAAATAAGTGAGGGAAGAAAGACTTGGCAAATGAAGAATAAGCTTATTATTTATTCAATTGTGAAAGTATCACAGGTCTAGAAAGGAAAAAAGAATATAACATGTAGTAGATGGCTGATTTTAATGCATCTTCTTTAGTACTTATCCAAATGCATCCATTTCAGTGATTTTTATGGCTCTAATGGGCATTTTTACTTGCTTTTATTATAGTGCTTTTCCTGTTATGATACACTCTCTAGAAGGGCAGAAGGAACAACACTGAATGAATTTCCTATACATTGTTAAATATTTAAAAGTGTCAGATAAGAACGTTTTAAAATTTTGCTATTATCAATTTTCTCTTTTCCAAATAGATATTGACCTGGCTAACAAGTTGTCCTCTTATAGACCCCTGAAAATAGCTGTCGTTTCATACTCCTTGTTGGTCTGTTTATAATGACTGCTTATAAACAGTCCATTGACAACTTAAAAAAGGGGGCAAGTCAAAGTCTCCTCTGGCAACAGAGGCTTTATTCAGATTTGGAACCCAAGTAGATGGGCTAAAGAATTTATAGAATTGTTAAAATATATTGACATGAATCATTTGGTTCCTCTCTTGTAGCAAGAGTGATTCTCAAGCAGTCACTTTGAGGGTCCCCATTAATAAAAGACGAAGTGGCATGGGAAGTAATGACAGAGCAATAAGGAATGTGGAAGAATGTGACTCACAGAAAGGTTGGCCTGGAAGTCACTATGAAGACTAATCTGGCCTAAAGCTCAGGAGGGTCTGTTTCTTTTTGTCTTCTGTGTGCTGAGATCTAAGCTTTCACTATCTCATTTCCATAGCCACATTTCTTGTGCATTATAAAATATTTCCCTGCATTGTCTTTCCAACTAAAAGTCAATCTTGCCATTAATTTAAATAATAACTTTTGTTTTTCTTTTCACTGGTAAAATTGTGACCTTTCTTTATTTCCAGTAACTCTGAATTAATTTGTTTGGAACCACCTTTTGTACATAAGATAGAATGGGGTTTTGCTTTGAGATCAGTTAGATCACAGATGCTCCTGTCTATCTGTTGCATAACTTCTACATGTGTGAGTAAAAAATATTGAAGGAAAAATTGAATCTTTCTTAAATATGTACAGTTTTCTTGTTGCTTTATTCTAAACACTTTTATATAAAAACCTTTACATTACACTATGAATCATAAATAATAGGGCATTTAAAATATTTGGATGAAAGATTACAGGCTACAGTCAAATGGCATGCTACTTTATACTAGCTTTTTTGGCATCCCAAAGTTTGGTACTGTTGGGGACAGTAGATCTATATGTATAAATATATCAAGAGGTGACTGTAATTATTTTAATATTGTGGCTTTCCTCATTTGCTATTATTGATGTGACATTTTAGTTCTGTTAAGATATTTTATCTAAAAATGACTTTATTCATGTAGTCTGTTTATTGTTGTACATCCACATGCACATATTTGAACACATGTTATATATTAAGCAAGTACTTCTTTATTCTTGGAAATTTTATACATATATCCACCCAGTTTCTTCCCTCCAACTCTCCCATATCACTACAGTATACTGTCTGCCCAATGTCAGAGCTGTCTGTGGTTGTTGTCATCATATGTTTGTTTTGTCTTTTTGATAACTTAATAAATCTAATTAGTGCTGCCCACGTATTCATAGGTGTGGAACCATCCAGTGAACTATGAGAAAGCTACTAGAGCTAATATCCTCCAAAAAGTGATTCTTTCCAGTACCTATCTATCATCTCTTTATTTCTTCTTTCTTGGTCTTTGTTTCTTAGTAAAGAAATCTTATCAGCATCCCAAACTTACCCTACCCCCCAAAGTTGCAAACTTTAAATGAGACAATTCAAGTAAGCATGTACTATAATTTGGAGGACACAATAAGTACTTGATAAATGTTCGTTGTTAATGAAACTGCCTAAAACACTTGGCCCTGTAAAAACGATGGACCCTGGGGGAAATGGCTGTATTTCTTTACTACTTTAGTAAACACATGTTACAAAAATACTTCCTCAATATTCTTTTCTTCCTCTAATGCCTCCTTCTATACAGATGTCCGCACATCTGTAGGCATTCAAGTTTTGGATTTGTTTTGTTTATTTTTTGATATCTCTGCATATTCACTAGAAGTTTTTAAAAAAGATCATTGCTTTTAAAGATCTTTCAGTACACCCAGCATGTTTGTAGCAATAAAATAAAGGCACTTCTTGGTCTGGACCATAACTTTTGATATCAAATGCATCAAAGTGACATAAAGCTTTAGAAACATTGGACAAATGCAGTTATTGGTAATACTGTGGCTTGGCAAAGTGGTCATTGGGCTCTTGTCAACCATTCAGAATTTGATCCTTTTTTGTATATTGGACTTTATCCCACATCACCAACTTAATTTAAAGTGATAGATTAAATATTGTACTTTGAGCTCAGTATCCCAGATGATCTGCTTAGTGGGAGGTGAGCAATGTTGGGGTGTCTTGAAAGGAAATATAATGGATACCATATGTTGTTCTTCTCTTTCTCCCCGTTTTCTGCAGCCACTGGTGATTATAATATTATTTTGTTTACTAAAATCATAGTTATTTTATACATGCTTTACATAGATCCTTGACTTTATTTTGAGATTTTCCTAGCAGTTTAAAAAACATTTCGAGCAAACCATTAATCTATAAGTTGACATACTGTCACTGAAAACTTTGACAGTGGGGTAAGCTGAAGACGATCAAGATGTTGAGACAACTATTTTAAACTGCTAACTCCGCTTCACATGTCTGTTCTTATAGCATATAAGCTAGAGGCTATGGATTTCTTTACAGATATGTCAGAATTTATTGGTTCAACATGTCATCTTAGTATAAATTATGTTTCTTATAGAGAAAAAGTATGTATTTGATTACACACACACACACACACACACACACACACACTCATCCTAAATGCAGAATTAGGCTTTAGTAATCTTGGAATTAGGACAAAAGTGACCTAGTAAAACATGTTAACAATGATCATTGCTTATATGGTCTCAGACTGTTTTTAATGACAAGTTTGTTTGGAATATATGATGGTATAAAGCTGAATATTGAAAAGTTTGTGGAGGGAAGTGGCATTTCTATAAAGCTGTTTTAAATGGCATCCTCTTTCATACACATGCCAGATCCGTTATGAAACACTTCAAGCTCTGAGAACATACTCCAACCACTCTCCACCTTCCAATCATTCCCCTCCATTATTCTTCATCTCTCCATCAAGGATGTTTTATATGTTCACGGTATTAAAGCTGCTAACATGATTTTTTAAAATATATATTTAATAAAGACAGCACAAGGGTGCTGGAGGCCTGGCTTATTGGTTAAAGAATATTCGCTGTTCTTATAAGGGCCTCAGGTTAATTTCAATGGTGAGCTGCTCAAAACTACCTGTAACTCCAGCTCCCGGATATCTGAAACTCCTTTTTGTTCTCTATAAGCACTTTCACATATATAGCATACACATTAATAAAAACAAAAAGTAAATGTTAAAATAAATAAAAATTAAAAAGTTAATATGTAAACATGAAATACTAGTGGACAAATAAAATATCCAGTATCATGCATATATGGTATCATATCAAATATACATGTAATAATCCAGATGAGTTTGTTTATATATATATATACTAATATAAATTGCATAATATATATATTTGCAAATATATTGCATAACAGTTGTAGGTTTTAAGAATATGTTACATTTTTTATGTCTAATTAGCAGAAAGAGAAGCAAATAGAAGAAAATATTTTAAAAAGCAAATAGTGGATAATAGGGTATTTGCAGTATTTTTTTTACAAATTTGATAATTTTAATCTAGCACATAAGGAATGGATCATAAGTTTAAAAATGGCTGTTCACTCTGTGTGTGTGTGTGTGTGTGTTTGTGTGTGTGTGTGTGTGTGTGTCACTCTGTGTGTGTGTGTGTTTGTGTGTGTGTGTGTGTGTGTGTGTGTGAGTGAATGAAGGCATCCACATGGAGTGAACTCACTTTGTCCATAGCTTGAAATAATTACTATTACTGAAGCTTTGGAAAAGCTGAATTCTGTGATTTCCATCAATATACATGGGAATAATTAACCAATAACTTGAAGGATATGGCTTTGTAAAGTTGAAGGATTTTATGATTTGCTGGAAACACATCTGTTGTGTTATAGACACACCATAATTATCAAATACAAGTAAAAATACTTTATTGAGATATGACTTTTGAATGTTCACATTTTTAAATCCATTGATTTTCATGTCATGATTTCCCTTTGAAAACCATTTTCTCATTTATTATTAATTTACTTTCTGATCAACTTACTCTTATTATTTTAACTTTGTGTATATACATACATGCCTCTCTATGACAATATATACTAAGTACAATACAGATTTATCCAAGGCTACCATGAGTGCATTTGGGGCCTTCTGTTTCACTGCACTTCTTGTTCAGTAATAATAAACATCAGACAAAATTGTAGAAGACTTTGGACTTTCACATCACATTTGAAAAACATTATATGCCCACACAAAATTCTTTTATGGGAGTAATAAGTCATTATTTTTATTGAATATGTCTGTCTATACATCCGCTAATCATTTCCTTTAAACAAAACTTCTATTATGTATCTAAACTATACATTTTTATCCCTCAGGAATCTAGGTAAAATGGATATAAAATGACTCCTACTGTCTACGTCCCTTGCAGGTCTTTAAGTTACTGATGCTGCTGCTGTTAATCACCATAGCAACTGCTGTTACTCTGCTCATCCCTAGTGTTGTCATTAGTGCTACGTATGATACTAGTTGTAAGCTGAAAAAAAACAAGTGTTAGAGTGATAGGCATCCTTCTACTGTTGTAATCCTTTACTCAACAAGTATTTACTGAAGGTTTATTGTGGAACAGTGCTGTGCCAGATGCTTGAAATATGTAAAAAGGAATATACTCTTAAGGCTTCCTCAAGAAAATTGATTAAAGTGTTGTAAAGCAGAGAGAGTGGAGTGGTAGAGTGGGTAGTGACTGCATTGTGTTGAAACTGCTGCACCTGGCTTTATGTACAAAAATATTTATCTACTGATGTAGATCTGTATATATTCTTGTTGAAAATTCAATGGCTTCAAGTAAGTAAACATAGATTGTTTTTTTAATTCTTATTGAAACACATGAACATAAATGATTCTCCACCATTCTTTAAATCAAAGAGTTTTCTCAATTCTGTGGAACTTAGAAACCACTCTGCATCTTCAGTAATAGATGTCATGAATTAGCTTGTTCATATATGTGACCAGAATATCATTGCTTACAAATTGAAGGTTGCTTTAAAGAAAAGTAAAATCATGCTTAAATTGAAAAAAAAAGACTAAAACACCTATTATTGGAAAATCAATAATTACTCAAAAACGTTATGCTTCTTTCCTTGTGCCCTTTGGTATTCTGTATGTGGGTTCTTTTCCTAGTGACTGCATTTCTTGATTAGAAAAGTGATTCAAGAAAATAAAGACAGATAGCTTTTCTAATTGTCTATGTAAGGATTGTATTTGTTTACTCATTTTTTCAATGTAGAAAATTAATCATTGAACCAGAATAATTTGTTTTAATTATAAAGGGTGTTTATGTGAAAATTGAGTTGTAAGAAAAATATTCATACATGTTTGGACTCTTTTTTCAGTGCTAGAAATCAAAATTCTATATTACGCATGCTAAGCAAGTGTCGTACAAATGGTCTATGCTTAAATTTATAAACTGCTTATGTAACCTGTGTTTAAAATTCTTTTCAATTGAGAGAATTAAATTGAACCGTACATTGTCAGTATGTCATGGTTAGTTTATATTACTTTGTAGAATTTCATTAATTCCTGTATATAACCGTAATTTTTAATTACATGGTAAATTAATGTTATAATTATTTTAATATTTTAAATCTTCTTTTTTATGCCCTATGTTATTCAGAATACCAGTATAGTCCCATTGAGTCAAATTTATATAGAGAAGCTTATTTCTCTTTTAGGATGAAGTCAAGAAAAGATCAGTAGGTAAGAAACAAATGATATTATGTCATATGACCAATTTCATATTTTTGTTACAGTTATGACAAACTAAATTTACCAAGTTTTATTCAAATAATAATCATTAGTATCTCTGTGTAAGTTATGCATCATCACAGGAAATTATAATAGAGTTGAAAGGAAAGATGAATATATTGAAAGAACAGTTACTAAATCGATGATAAAACCTTGTTGAGTAGGGTTTTTCAACCCAGAGGCTTTATTTGTGGAGACTAGCTTATAGATTATTTGGTAATACAGCAAATAGAACAATGTATTGAAATAATAAATGAACAAATAGATTTATATTGCCTCATTTGCAGTAATTGAAATAAAGTGTGTATGAGAGCCCTCTAGGTCAGAAGAGTCTATTTTGGAACAATAAATTGAATAAAATAATGAAAATGATTGAACACAGAATAATTCTAGCTCTCCTAGTCTTCTTGGCTAAGAAAGAGAACAAATATGAAAAGGTTGTGGAGTAAAAAACTCATGACTGAGAATATTGTAATGTTAGTTAAATCATATAAGACTGTCCATATTTCTATTTAAAAAGAGTAAATTTATTTTTAGCTCTAACTATGTATAAAACTAATGGGCTGGAGGGATGGCTCATAAGTTAAGCTCACTTGCTACTCTTGCAGAGTACACAGGTTCAGTACATTAGACCTACAAGGTGGCTCACAGCCATTTGTAACTCTAGTTCTAAGGGGCCAATACTCTCTTACAACTTCAATGGGTACTGAACACACATCGCGTACACACATACCATCAGACATAATACTCATAAGACATATATATATATATATATATATATATATATATATATATATATATAAATTTTAAAGTCAATACTACAAAATTAATATTAACATTATGCCATCATATTTTCTGAACCTTTTTTTGTTATATTTTATGGTGTTTCATCTAATTTAAAGGAACTAGTTAGAACCCACTTTGGATATGCCCAGAGATCATTTACAGACCTGGAGCAGAAGGGTTCTGAAGATCATTGCAAACTATCACTGCAATTTGTAGAAGTAAAAAAGAGATAAAAAGAAGGAAGAACAAGTTGGAGGATGGAGAGTAAACACTGGAAGATAAGACTGTAGCAGGATGTTGGACTTTATAGATGGATATCTCAGTATCTTTGGCAGATGGAGCTCCTTGGCCATGGTACAGTAAAGTGATAATAAAAGTTGTTGTATGAAATGCAGAGGCTTGCTAATTTAATTTTTTAACTTGATTCATTTAAGGAATATAATATTCATATAGCTACTAAATTACTTCCGAGTATGTCAACGTGGCTGTTTCTTCAATGTGGCAACATTTGATTTGGTAGACAAAATTACAAACAGACTTTTTCACTAATGTGGGTGGTACTAGCCATACCTTTGATGACATTAGTAGAACAAAGAGGCGCAGGAAATATGAATATCTTCTCCACTGAACCTGGACTTTAACTTTTCCTTGATCTGGAAAACACAGTGCTACTGATTTTCAGAGCTTTAAGCTCTGAATAATAGCTTTCCTGTGCTTGTGACTTGTAGACAATGGATTCAGCACTTTTTAGCTTCCAGAGTTATATGTAACCATCACTCATAATTAACCACTTTCTCCATGTCCATATACTTCTTACTGGTTTTCTTTCTCTAAGGACCTATAATACAATTATGTGTCAGAGTATTCCAAAGCAGATTCCTGGGCAACAAAAAGTCCAAAAGAACAAAGTCTTATTACATTTATATATAATAAATATAATAAAATGTATGTCAGTGGATGAAAATTGAATGCCATATTCTGTTTTGTTTTTATTTTCATAGAAACCATGAAGGAAAAAATAGTGTAGAATGGGGACATCAATCCTGTTAGGTTGAGTGAAGCCAAGTTTCATTCTTGGATTAAAATTTGATGTCAGTTCAAAAGGATGGGACCTGGGAATTGAATTTCCATAGACCAAATGAAAACAATTTTTACAGGTTTTACTTGAGTTTGAAGACAAAAGGCATTAATGCTTGTATTAGTTTATTGGTCTGGTAAAATGGAGACACATGTATACAGCATAATCAAACGACACACATCCCTGTGAGATATTATAGAATCATCTGGCTAGAAGCAAACAGGAAATGTCATTTCCTCAGATATTTGCTTTTAGTGAAATCCATTACTCAGATGAGGATAAATATGAATAGAGAGACTGTGAGAAGACTTTGGGAAATTTCAGAAGAAAATGCACATTACTCTATAAGAAGGATAAGGCTAACAGCATGAAAAATGCAGAGGGGCAGAGCTGAAGCTGGCATTTCAAGAATAAAGCCTTCTCAGATTAGAACACAGTGTGCACAGTATCTCTCTCACCACAGCTCTTAACAGAAATCGTTTGTGTCTTGTGAGATTAACTTGGAACTGGGTTTCACTTTAGAGTGTAAAAATCAATGTAAAATCAACTAAATCCCCTCCTGCACTAAAAAGATTTTAAGGATTCTTTTATTTAAAGTAAGGGAGAAAGTGAAAAATGTGGTATATCTGAATAGAAGTAATTTTTTTTTCAAATGTATGTATTTATTTTTGAGAGCCTTACAAATAAATGAAACTAAGACAAACCAAAATTAACCAGACCTAAAGTCTAAAACTCAGTAAACTTCGATACAGTTAGCTAGGCATCCAGAACAGAAGATGTGGAGTTTCATACTAAATCTTACACTTTAAACATATGAGAATGTTTTATATACTCAGTTACCACTAACCTCCCCCATAAAACCCTCCATGACAGAACTAGAAGAACAATGGATTTTATATCTTTTCATAACTGTTTTCATTACCTGTGGCCATTCACTCATTACCCATCCCCTTATTTTCAACCCTTCTTGTTCTTTCAACACAGACAGGTGTGTGTGTGTGTGTGTGTGTGTGTGTGTGTGTGTGTGTGTGCGTGTGCGCGTGCGCGCACAAACCTAGAACTTTCTGGACCTATAGCAGCTGGCAACCTAGATGTTTGGAGCTCCCTCCTCTGGCAAAGCTATAGGTTTGGTCTGTAATAGTATTGTTTATGGTAGAGTATTTAAAATCAGTGTCTGTCTTCCTTTCCCACTGTTTTCATCTGTCTCTCTCTGCTTGTCTTTAATATTCCAGGTTTTTCCTAATCTTAGGGCTTTTGTCCTATCCAAGACAATTTTACCAAGAAATTCATATAGCATGAATACATCCATGTGTCTGTCAAGGCTTGACCTAATATCATTATGTTTAGCGAAATAAGTCAGACTGAGAAACGAATGTCATGTTTTCTTAAGAGTTCTTTGTATATAAATAAGCTTATAAATATATATGTTTTGTGGAAGTTAGTTAAAAGAGGACTATGATAGGGTAGGAAGATATCTAAAAGTAGGTGAAAATTGGGAACAAGACAGGGTAATGAAATCTACATGACATGAAAGAAGATAAAGGTAGTGTTTGGATGTGGACCAGCAACAGGGCTTTAAATTAGATGAGAAGGGCAGTTGTGGTTTCAGTTAGCAATATAATACAGTGATATAGCTGGGAATGGTGGCCCAAGCCTCTTAATCTCAACACTCAGGAAGCAGAGGTAGTATCTCTCTATGAGTTTGAGCTAGCTTGGTCTACATAGTTTCTGATCATCTAGTGCTACATAAGTGAGAGCCTGTCTCATACAAATAAGTAAAAAAAAAAAAAAAAAAAAAAAAAAAAAGTTTGTGAAATGTCACAATGATACCTGTTGCATAGTTTGGTACCTAAAAAGCTAAATATCAAAACAAATTTTCAAACCATTACAGCATTTCCATGACAACCTGTTCTCCTCTTCATGCCTGTATATAAAAGCATACTATAATGTATATTTTCTTATTTGTCTGCTGTCCTCTTAAGTCCATGTGTTCCTTGAGACAAAAATCAATAGCTATTAATTTTTGTGTCAAAGATGCTGAAGATTGGGTCTGGCATTTAGAAGATACTTATAAGTGGTTAGTAAATACACTATTCCTTCTATCACACAATTATTTGCAAAAGAATGAAGATTTCCATTCAAGGAGATTTAGATCCTCTATTAGCCAGTTGTCTCTAGAGGCACAGAAGCGTTGTAAGCTATATAGTTATGAAAGAGGATTTATTCCACTGGCATCTACCATTAGAACAGTAGCACTCTACATGCTGGCACTTCAGAAAGAGAGAATGATGATGTAACCCAAATCCATCTGGGAAAGCTCAGAAGATCCCTGGAGAGGATGATGGAGAGAGGCAGAAGACTATGAGCTTGCACAGAATGACTACAACAAAGATTAAGTCACTTGGGAAGTGTGCCACTAACACACTCTGTATGTCTTCTTCCTTTGTTGGCTCTGTGGCTCTGTTTTCTGGACCCCAGTGTGTCCTATGGTTCCACTCACACTCAGGATAGATTTTTTTCCCTTATCCCTTTTCCATATGCCAGTAGGTTTTGGCAAAAAAAAGTGTTATAGACATAACCTAGACATATTTTTTTTAATCTAGGTCTTTCTCTGTAGATTCACTGGTAATTTTATCATCATAGGCCCCAAAATGGGAAAAATGCATATTGTTTACTGATGAGCTTTAATTACTAAGACGTGTGTGTCTGTGTGTCTGTGTGTCTGTGTGTCTGTGTGTCTGTGTGTCTGTCTGTCTGTCTGTCTGTCTGTCTGTCTGTCTGTGGTGTGATATCTAGCAAATACTAAATAGTAAATAGAGAATTTATTCATATTAACCCTTTACTAATGGCTTGAAACAAATTATATGAAATGCAATGGGAATAATGTATTTGACTTACAACCTTTTCATAGGTAGTCACATTTTTGTTATTTATTCATAAGAGCTAGAAAACTAAAGGATGTGGCTTGTTTTGAAATGTGAACATGTGCATGTTTTTAGTGAGATGTCTACTTTGGCCAGGTCAACCTGAATTGCAAGTGTTTCACAATTAGTCATGTGTTTGCTCTCAGCAACCAAGACAATAAATACTGAGCAAGAACTAAATGACCAGTGAATTTTCAAAGAGAAAAAGGAGCAGATCAGTTCTATACAAATATTCTTAAGCATATACATAATTGTAACTAAGACACATTAGACAATACTGTTAGGTATAGATGTTCCAGTAATAAACAGAAGACAGGAATTAAAATGAATTGTATAAGTGAAGTGATATTAGCATTGGAGACATTCCGAGAAGGGAGTCAATAAGCAGCCCTCCTGATGCTTTTGGTGCAGATAATCATTCTGCCTACTTTTTTCCCCAGAGGTAGAAGGGCCTGTATATCTATTCAAAATGGAAATTGTATCTTTCTTGCTTTGTTATTTTCTTGAGGTGAGATTCACCTAATGTAATATTAACTATTTTGAACTGGAAGATTTCAGTCTCTGTAAAAATATAAGATAAAATAATAATAAAAACAAAACAAAACAAAACAAAACAAACTGACAGACAAATTTGATTGATGTCCCTCAGGGACCAGATGCGACAGAAAGCATCCTCCAACTTCCTTCTCTGTATTCGTGTTTTGAGAGCTGCTTATTTTTTTTTCACAGCCACATTCACATGAAGATGATCAAAATTTTCATTTCTCTAAATATAAATGATTAACTTGTGGCTTGAAAGTATATCAGTTCATGTATATTTGATCTGTACAAAGTACCAGAAACTAAGGTGTGCCTTTTGCCAGAGTGGCTACGAGGATCATGGTAATACAGGCTTTGTAGAGTAATTTTAGTCATAACATCAACAGAAAACAAAAGGTATGTTCAAAGGTAATTTAATGACAGGACTGTTTACAGTGTGGGGTAGGATTAAGAGAAGCAAATAACAGCTGTGAAGTGCTTAGAAACTAAGACAACAAAGGCAAACTATTACCACCAGATGGGAGAAGATGAAGAAAGGAATTAGTAGTATCTACTGAGACTCAGAAGCATAGAAAGACAGCATCCTGAGAGGAATCTCAATCAGAGTCAATATCCAATCAGAAGACATTTCTTGTCATCTCATTTTCTGATCATTTGAAAGGATTTACTAACATCTTATAAATGCCTCCTCTAGGTTAACTCTAATCAGATTCCTTAAGTCTTGAGAGCCTGGGTAATGCAAGGGGTACCAGTAAAACAAGACAAGAACAGACTCAAAGAGTCATGAAATGAAAAAAAAAGCCATTTTACAGAGCTACATACAAGAAATAACGGAAATAAGCTCTATTACTATTCAAACTATCTAGGGAAAGACTTGTTATACCAACAAGGCACCAGTCTTTAATCCAGAGACAAGGCAAATTAGTTCAGGAAGCAAGAGAAAAGTTAGTCTTAAAAGATAAAAAAAACAAAACAAAACAAAAACAAAAAACAAACAAAACAAAAAACAAACAAACAAACAAACAAAAACGACACAAGGACTCAACAACAGCAAGTGCTAGAACACGATTGGGAAACCCAGGGAACATTGGTGCCATTGCAAAAGAGGTGGGAGCCCAACACTACAGGACTTACAGAGTGGTTGATAGCATATATATTACAGCAAGTTATGTGTTACGGAGCTTCAGAACAATTTCTTAGAACCCTGGTTGATCAGCACAATTTTGGGGAAAACTCCGGATATCATTAGAAGACTTCTGTATCTAAGGGAGACATAAACCAGAAGACCTGTGCAAGTTAGCATTACTGAAGAATCCCATAAAGCTCGCCATTTATGTTTTACAAGGGGAGGTCACATAAGGTAACCACTTTATAGAAAATTCATGTCAATCACAGCAGTGATGCTCTATGCAGTCTCATGGAATGATAATATATGGAGAATATTTAAGTGTGTGTGTGTGTATGTGTGTATGTGTGTGTGTGTACATGCATGCACGCATATGTGCACATGCACTGTCTCAGGAAATGAAAATTTTTGCATCTTCATTTCAATTTTCGTCAGACTTTCAGCTCAAAATTATTTCTCTAATTATATCTAAAAATAACAACAAAGAAATAAAACCTAAGAATACATTAACTTTAAAAATTCAGGAACTCCTTCACCTAGAATTGAACAGTCCCCTTTCCACTAAACTTCAGATAGTAATCTGTCACAATGTACCAGCTTTTCTCCTGAACACCTGTATCTAGTTACAATTTCTCTCAGACAAACCAGCATTGAATCTTTGAACTCAGTCCATTTTTAAATATAAAAAGATTTAGTAGCTTTAAAAAAACCAATTGATTCTCAGCTAACTCACTTTTGTATCTGTTTTGTGTGCATGTATGTGTGTACATATATGACATTGAGTAATATATATGAATTTCAAAGGACAATGTACACGAATAGTCTTTGTCTTACCAGCATCTGTGGTATAGGTATTAATCTCAAGCCATCAGGCTTTGGGACAAGCTCTTTTACTGGCTGGGTCATTGTACAGTCCTGGTTTTGGAAATTTTGCACAAAATATGATATTATTAAATTAGAAATAAAGAATGATTTCTAAAAAATACTCATAGTTGTATTTGTTGCTTTCATTGAAATTGACAGGCTGAACACCTATATCTAGTTACAATTTCTTTCAGACAAACCATCATTGAATCTTTGAACTCAGTCCATTTTTAAATATAATAAGATTTAGTATCTTTTAAAAAACAATTGCTTCTCGACTAAGTCACTTTAGTTTCTATTTTGTGTGCATGTATGCATGTCCATAGAGCAGCAGGGTTAAGGCCAGTGCTGCTGATGGTGGTGGAAGAAATTTAGAGTATGTTTGCAGAGTTTTTTCACACTTTGATCTTTCTCCCTTTTACTCTCCTCTAACCTAGAAAATGGATCCAAAAGCATCTTTGTTGAGAGTTGTCCTAAAAGAACATTTCAAACAAGAGCAACTGGGAACTGATCAATATATGTAGATCTTAACAGCTTCAAATGTCTCTGAAGCTACAAAGCAAAACCACACAGACTCATTCTGTCCTACACTTCTGGTTTTAGCTCACATCATCCTCGTTAATAGGAGTTCTGATACAGTCTATATGATGATTTACTTAAATATTGGATAAAATTATTCATGCACATATATGTATCTGTAGTATATGGATTAAAACTTCTGTAGAACCTTATTGCAAGATTTTGAAATATTGCTACACTTGTATTGTAGCTGGAATAAAAGTATTAACTAAAAATGAAGGCTTTCCTCATTAATTTGATTCTGATTTTATAGAATGGGGGTGGATATATTTATGAAACTTGGATAGATGAGGCATAAGATGTTCAGCTCCAATTTGCCATATTTTCTCTTTCATAATAAATGGAATGAGCTATGGATATTTTAGTATCCCACTGGGGACTTTCAAGCAGTGGTGAAGTGGGAACTAATGGTGTTTGTCTGCATATGAGTTGCCATGGTTACTCATTACACATTTTGTGATTGCTTGATTAATATGTATCTATTACAACATCCTCTGGTAAATTTGAGAACAAAGAATTTATCTTTCTTAAGTATTCATTATGCAGAAAAATGCCTGGTTTGTAGCAGACACTCAAAAAGTATTTAAATGACACTTCATCATGGCTTAGAAAATATAGATTTGTGATATTTATTGGGTTAGGTCAAGAGAGATGAAGGATAGCCTTACAGAGATAGAGGGAAGAAGGGGGAATAAATAAGCTGTGATGTGAGATAGATAGATAGACCCAAAGGATGCTTCATCCTACCACAGAGATATTTGCTCAACCATATTCATTGCTGCTCTATTCATAATAGCCAGAAACTGGAAACAAATTAAGTGTCGGTCAACAGATAAATGGATACAGAAAATGTGGTACATTTCCACAGTGGAATACTACTCAGCTGTTTTAAAAGATGAAACAATGAAATTCTCAGGTAAGTTAAGAGAACTAGAAAACATCATCCTGTGTGAGGTAACATCAACCAGAAAGATAAATGTGCTATGAATTTAGTTATATGTGGATATTAGCTATTAAGTCTTGGTAATAAACTTATAATACATAGAACCACAGAGGTTAAATATTCGTTAAGACTCCAGAGAAAATACTCTTGCTATGTAAGGGATGTTGAATAGATAGTTACTGATGGATGGGGGTGGGCTTGGAGTTGTAGGAACAAGTAGGGAGGGAGAAGAGGAAAACAAAGGGAATACAGGGAGAGACTGTTAAATGAAAGGCCAGATGAAGGCTAGTAGGAAGACCTAAAACAGTAGAAGCTTCTTAAAATATAAACAGATATAAAGGAGATCTAAATAAAATTACCAAATAATGGGGAAACAGGGCCACAACTGGGCATCTCTGGTCATCATAAAACCATCACTTGTTCCAGTCAAGAGAATAGGTTACATCTAATAAAGTTGTTGGCCAAAGGGATTCCACGCAAACCTCTAAACAACCCAAGCTGTTAAGACTAAAGGTTGCTCTCTAAAACCTATCTGCAAGGTCCTATTGCAGAACAAAACATCTACACAACTCATTGAACTTGGTGATAATGAGCTGGAGCCTTCACCCATACTGACTAGTGCTCAAAGTACTAGAAGATACACCACATGCTACCAAGGGAGAGAGGTCAACACCCAGCAGCTATAAACCCTTTGATCTATAATGGTGTTCTCTCTGCAAGGTACGCTATTGCAATGTTGCCAAAGTTAGTGGAAATAACCAATCAACATCTGATTTGAATTAGGGCTTGTTTCACAGATGGAAGTCATATCTGAAAGTGTTTGGTTAACCATGAACCTGAGAACAAATAGCCCATAGGTGTAAGGTAAAACTAACCCCCGTGCTACTAAAGGAACATACGCATTAAAAAGAGGATCCCCTTGGTCCTGTGAAGACACGATGACCCAGCATAGGAGAATGCTAGGGTAGCGAGATGGGAATGGGAGGTTGGTGAGGGAGCACCCTCATAGAAGCAGGGCTGAACAAATAATAATGGGAGGTAGAGGGAGGGGGAGAGAAGAAGGAGGCAGGATCAGATGTTGGAGGAGATGGACAAGAAGTATAAAGGTTAAGGAAATTGATTGGAATGTAGCAGTGGACGATGGGGAACTGGAGGTAGCCACCAGAAAGTTCCAGATGCCAGAAAAGCAAGAGGCTTCCAGGACACAAAGGGAAGGAAATTAGCTGAAATACCCAAAAAAAGGAAGAGAGGACCTGTAGCGACCATATCCAGAGGATAGGCATGGTGCCTGATTGAGAGATGGAGTCACACACCCATCTCAAAAATATTAACCCAGAATTGCGACTGTTGAAAGGAACAAAGAGTGGAGGAGAGACTGAAGGAAAGGCTATCTAGAGAGTGCCTCACCCAGGGATCCTCTCCATGTGCAGACACCAAACCCACACATTATTGTGGATGCCAAAAAGAGCTTGTCAGAAGCCTGGTATAGCTGTCCCCGAAGAGGCTCTGCCAGAACCAGACCAAGACAGATGCAGATGCTTGCAGTCAACCATCAGACTGAGCACAGGGACACCAATGGTGGAGTTAGGGGAAGAAATGAAGGAGCTGAAGGGGTTTGCAACCCCATAAGAAGAACAATAATATCAACTAACCAGATACCACAGAATTCCCAGGGACTAAATCCCCAACCAAAGAGTATACATGGGTCCAGTTACATATGTACCAGAAGATGGCCTTATCTGGCATCAATGGGAGGGGAGGCCCTTGGTCCTATGGAGGCTTGATACCCCAGTGTAGGGTGATGCTAAGGCAGTAAGACAGGAGTGAGTGGGTGTGTGGGGGAACACCCTCATAGAAGCAGGGTGACGGGGATGTGTAGGAAGTTTGAGTAGGGGGAACTGAAAAAGGGAATAACATTTGAAATGTAAATAAATAAATGGAAAAAAAAAGTTCTCTTTAGTGCCTTCATGTAGGCTGTTACTTTTTGCAGGCAGTGGTAGTTGTCACAGAATCCTTCCTTGTCCCTCCTTCTCAACTCTACCTCTTCAGTCATCAATATCACTGCAAAAGGAGCCTCCTTGGTCTTCACAGATAGGGGAATCATGAATCACTGACTTCCATACAGTTTCTGGTGAATACACAGACAAAGAACATGGTCCCTGATGCATTAAGGCCATGAACCCAGAAAACACCCTTGGGAGGCTGCCTGGACCACTGAAATCAAGATGACATCAGATGGCAACACAGGGCACACACATCAATATGACCACTTATTGCATCTTTAGACACAAACATAGTCTCAAGCTGGACCACAAACCATGGACATTCAGGTGGCCATTGGTGGTAACACTGGCTATGGACATCAACAGAGACCAGATTATAGTAGGTCCACGGACTCAGACATGGTTCTCAGTGGCAGGAAGGACCTGGCAACACTATGAATTCAGATAGGGTCATTTATATCAACATAGTCCCTGGCAGCAGTATGTCATATGGATATCAAGCTAGACTTGGGAAGCATCATAGGCCACCCACATCAATGTTTCTTCTTGTGAACTCAGTCTGTGGACATGGAAGTAGTTTCAAGCTGTACTACAGATCATGGACATTGGTAGTTACATGGGCCACAGTCATCAACACAGTTTCCACCAGAATGGAGCACAGCCTGGCTGGCCTTAAGCCCTACTTTTAATGTTTCTAACAATGCCATCCTATATATGCTTGCACCTCAGGATATCCAGGCCTGCTGCACTGGACTGGAGAGAAGAAGCTTAGTCTAGGGAGGGTGATCGTAGTTCAGGATCTAGGTCATTGATGAATGTTGGGGGACAATGGCTAATACCCGTGGGCAACAAACATACCTAAGAAGAGCTTAGGTGTTCTGGTTCCATTTACCGGGGAGAAAGGCAGTATTTATGCACCTGAGGAGGTTGTCATGTTATCTAGGGCAATGTTTGTGTGCCAGTGTACTGTTAGCCAGGGCAGGAGGTTGGGTTCTGTGAGGGAGAAACCTTATAAGGTCAAACAAGGAGTGAAGCCTGATATGTGTCAGGGTAATACATTCTTATGAGGGTAGATGGTGCAGGAGTCGGCTTTATGTGCCAGGTTAGGAGTATGGAGGTAGCCAACTCCTGCCGTCCTCAAGCTGGGAATGAAGTTCCCTCAACCTTCTTCCGTAACCCTGGCCTACACTAACAAATAGCAGCTTCTGCACATAATTTGATTAGATATAATATCTTTGGATTTTTTGAGAAAAATTGGAGTTCCCAAATTGTTAACAGTATACCAGAAAGTCAGCTGTTCACTTGGTTGTAGAACCATGTAAGTTAATTGCCAATTGTCAGAAAGCATTAAGCTTACATAACTGAAATACACAGTGTAGGATCTTGAATGTTATTTGGGATGAGAACAAACAGCTATCTAGAAATACAAATTTTAGGGGGGTATTATTTTTAAGTAACGTTTTGTTCTTCAAAAGAGAGGGAATTAAAAA
This sequence comes from Arvicanthis niloticus, assembly GCF_011762505.2. Classification (NCBI taxonomy): domain Eukaryota; kingdom Metazoa; phylum Chordata; class Mammalia; order Rodentia; family Muridae; genus Arvicanthis; species Arvicanthis niloticus. The sequence goes on along the minus strand of NC_047669.1, from coordinate 36,784,819 downwards.
TCATACTGGTCCATGTGTGTCTTTCTAAGCAACAGAATTCTTTTAAACTTAGTTTTCTTTCTTTCTTTTTTTTTCCTTTTTTTTTTATTTACTTATGAACTTTACATTCCTTTCACTGTGCCCCTCCTGGTCTGTCCCTTCCACAATTCTTCCCCTATCCCATCTTCCAGTTCTCCTCTGGGCATGTGGGCCCCACTAGTATTCCCAACCCTGCCACTTCAAGTCTCTGCAATGTTAGGCACTTCCTTTTTCACTAAAGCCAGAAAAGGCAGCCCAGCTTGAAGAGCATATCCCATGGATAGGCAACAGCTTTGGGATTAGCCCCTGCTACTGTTGTTTGGTACCCACATAAAGACCAAACTACACATCTGCTACATATGTGCAGGGAGGCATAGGTCCATTCTGTGTATGTTCTTTTAGCAACAGGAATTTCACTGATTCCTTTTTTCCATTTGTTAGGTTTGTTAAAAATAGATCAACCAAAGTTTGCATCAAAAAATTAGTAATTAAAAGGACTTCTTCAACCTATCCAGAGAAACACCCAGAGTTAGAAGAGGCAGCCCAGGTCCTAAACATACTATTCCCACTTTCATGACATACACAACTCAGCAACTTTCTGTTATCTTGATTCAGATTTCTGAGTGTCATCCTGAGTCCCAGAGGGATCTCTTTAGTTGGTATCTACCTGACCTTTGACACTCAGTAGCATCATAATTAAACATTCAACTATCATAGAATCTATGTGGTAATAACAGCTTATCAGTCACCAGTCTTTTGCACCTTTCAAACAACTCTTGTCAATCTTTGAAACAACTTTTTCAAAAAACTTGGGGTAGTGATTGCATCTCTCTGAGATTGGCAGTTTGGCACTCTGGCTTTTTGATCTCCCTTTTCCAATTCATCTATCAGCTTCAGGGGGAAAGTTTTGCTACCCTGCCAATCATGAACAAATAATTCTAGCCTTAATCCTCTTAAAATAAAGTTCCTTTTTACCTATGACTCTAATCTAAGGTCTTTTATGAAGGATTTGCTGAAAATAGCTCAGTTTTGTGCAAATGGCTTGGACACTGACTCTGAATATTGATTGGTGTAACTCTCTAAGGTATATGTTTTAATACAAAAATATCAAACCATTTCTTTCTTTAGTGACATTTTGACTCTTGCTGTAGAAACCAGATGAATAGTAAACCCATTTAATCTACAGATGCATATTAGACATGTTTTTCTCTTAGGCATATCTGACTTGCAAATTTTCTTGAGGAAATTAGTAGCAATATCCTATATATTGTTCTAAATCAATCTTGAATATGACCCTTTGAAGTGAATGCAAGTTGGAAATGCAGCAAACACGCTATATACTTATGCTATACTGGACACTGAGTATTATTGTAGATAGAAAATCCTACTGTTCAGGCAATAATATTGTATTGCTCTATAAGTCATAAGACTTCAATGAATTATATCTTTGTGACATAGTTTATAATCACAGAGATACAATTAAAAACAGTTAGTAACATTGTTATTACAGATATATTTAACATATCTACAAGAGCACAAGCCATGTCTCAAATTTTATCAGCTTCACAACATAACAGTAAGATATTTTAGCTCTGCACTTACAAGGTTAGGAGGACCCCTGGAATCATTTTTTCAATATTATTATTAACATGAAAACATAGGTTTTCAGTAATTCCTTACTTGATTCACATTTTCTTATTATTTATGATGCTGCATTTTCATCAAAAACATTATTGTTTATCTACATGCCAAGTTCACTTTATCTACTTGCTGAAGTTCACTTTACACTTGCCAAGTTAAAGAACAATCATTAGCTGGGCTGCTGCATTTGGTATTTTAGAAGCAAGTGTGACTCCATGGTGAAAACTTTAGAGGCTGATGCAACCTGCCATTTACAAGAAACGGGAGAGCTAGCAGCATGTATGTTAACTCCCTTCTTTCAGATGAGACATAGCTTTAGAAAATCAATTTTTGCCTCTTTCAAAATTCATCTTCAAGTTTGTCTGACATCTAACACAAAGGTATATATTGTATTATTTATTTTCTTCTCTATCCTCAGAAAGGAAGATGTTTTCTTATCAGATGTGCCACATAGGTTTGCGTAGGTGAATTATACAAGATTAAGCTGACGCCTGTGCATTTTATTTAAAACCTTGATACCATCACAGCATTTTTTTTTACAAGAAAATGTTGTCTCTCCAAAATACTATCTTAAACATGGATTATTATATATTCTTATTGTTTAGATTTTCTGTTTAGAAGAGTGAATTTGGGAGTGGGAATATAGTTCAGTGCCAAAATACATCCTTAGCAAGTATGAGACCTTAGGTTTAATCTCCAATACCTTGCACAATGCACACCAAAGCATTAAATTGTCATAACTTAGATCCAATAGAAATATTTTGTTGCTGTGTGGCATGTACATACTGAAATATGACATTATCTTCAGCACAGTCTCGCTTATTACTTATTATGGATTTTTTTCTCTTTCTGTACTGAAAGAAATTGAAAGAGATAGTCAAAAGAATTAAAGTAGGCAATGGTGTTCTCACTAAAAAAAAAACAATCACATCACTTCAGAACATGTTCTGGTAAATAAGAGTTGTAAACACACCTAGCACTTTGGGGATCTGGAAATGATCTTCAGCTCTTCTGTGCCTTTTCTATTCTCAATGACTCAGTACCTAAATCTGAATGTTGGAGACATTTCACTAGCTCTAAAATGCTGGAAGTTGAAATTTTTTCCCTAAAAGCAATCACACGCTTGGTTTACTGAACATCAAAGGTAAGAGTGTAGCTCTACGTAATAAGCTTCCTACTGGTGCTGTCTCTTTGGACCTAAATCAAGCCAGACATCCAAAGTGTCCATTAGTGGTAATGAGAAAGGAACACAAAATAAAATGTGCTACCACTTAAATCTTTACGGTGGGTATGGCTTCAGTGGCACGCCAGCACATCAAAAGAACCTTGCTCATTCACCACATCAATCTTTTTTTTTTTTTTTTTTTACTTAAAAGTATGGTAAAACATGAGTTGTATTTTTTGAGTTACTATTTACATTTTCTGGAAAGTCCAAAAAGATTGATGAAAATGGACATTTATCTAAGTACCCATTAGGGAAATAAAGGATATGCATAACTGTTAGAACAGTCATGTGACATATTTTTAAAAGATAAGGCTCACATTTTAAACGGCAATCACTAAGTTGATGAACAAATGTAATACACATTTTTTTTTGTTTTTAAAATTTGCTGCTACTTAATGGCCTACAAAGATGAGAACATAAATAAGAAATTTCAAGGAAATAAATTCTCCTTTATATCAGCTTATCTTAATTTTAGATTCCATCTTACTGATGTGAAATAGCCTTTACAAGAAGATAAAATGATAGGAAAATTATATCTTAATTAAGTTTTGGAGGATTTAATTTTCAACATAAGTATAGTCCAAAGATTAAATTATAAAATATTTAATGGATGTTAGAGGGCACGGTGTTGTGGGAGATTCAGAAGTAAAACTGATTGCATTTCGGCTCACTGCATTAGTCCCTTTTGTACAGAGCAAAGGAATGTTCATATAGGAATAGTTTAAGAAAAAATAGACGAAGCTCAATGCTGCATCAATGACATATCCTAAAATCAAATTCACTATACAATTCAGAATGATGAGGACATCTCAGGCAAAACTATTGTTTCTCAATGTACTACTAAAACAAATTTTTTATCAAAATAAATTTTATTTAAAGTTAATTTATTTAAGAACCTTCTAGTTTGTACTAGAACCTAGACAGTAGTGATTTTCAGTCAGTAATATATTCTTTAGCTGAATTGTCTAGTCAATATGACAATTTTTGACTGTTTTAAAACCTAATTTCCCTTTATTTCTTGTCTTAAAGAACAGAGATTAACTTTATGAAAGGATTGAAAATAAAGATAAAAATGTATAGAACTCTTTGTTGAAAAAAAGAATCATTACAGAAATTCTGATGTGCAAGGTACATTCGTCTGTGTGGTTACTTTAAATGGATTCCATTATTTAATCTTCCTAGGATATGGACAATTTAACCTTACTCTTTCCTGACTCTCTTCTCTTCTTCACTACCAGGAGCTCCTAGATTTTACACAGAGCATAACTGATGAGTTCTGTAACCTGCCTTCTCAATGAGTTCCTCTTGCTTAAGTCCTGGGCCACTGCCCTTCTCCTCCTTGTCCTTCCCCAATTACCACTCTTCATCCTCTCCCCTCCACTCCTCTATTTTTCATTTTCCTTTCTGAATCCTCTCTCCTTCTCTCCCTCTCTCGCTCCCCATCCCTCCTTTCTGCCTTCTCTACCTTCCTTTCTCTTCCTCCTTTTCTGTACTTGGTTGATTTGACTTTGTCAGATCAAATCCTTGAGCCCAGTCTTGTCTTGGACTTGAAATAGAGCTAACGTGACCTTGGACTTCTGATGCCATTGCCTCTTCCCTTTAAGCACTTGGATTACAGGTGCATATCAACATGCTTAGCTGTTCTGCGCTTGCTAGTCTAACTTCTTGGCCTTTGTTGCTACTGTTGGAACAAATATACTCTGAAGTGTTTTGAAAACCTGAGGCCCAGATTTCAACTTGCATACATGCACATTGAAAAATATCTAATAAATCTCCAGTGTTCCTGGATATTAGTATGATGTAGTGCATGGACCCCTGCTCATATCACAGCTTCCTTGGACTCCCATGATAATAGTAAAGGCACACAAGGGATAAGGAATTTTAACATTACTTTCCTTCATAAACATTTTTAGGTATCAGCATGGCAAGTGTTTGTTTGTTTGATTGGATGGTAGGTTGGTTGGTTGGAGTTTTTTTTGTTGTTTGTTTGATTGTGTTTTGTTTTGTTGAGTAAAAATTCCATTTTAGGAGTTTCCAGTCAGTACAACCAACATAAACTGATATGGAGATAAGGATGAAGCAGAGAACGTCAACATTCAGTGCTGTTCCATATTTTATTTGGGGTCGTTTCTACTTGGATATCTACAAGTCAAATGTTGGTAAAATTATATTTGAAGAATAAATTAACTTCTAAAATACATACAATATGTATAAATTTGTATTAAACTTTATACTTTGTACTAAAATACATATGTGTAAATGACAAAAACATTAGTAATGAACAAAGACTGCTTGTGGAGACAATTTTCAGTTAGCACACACACACACACACACACACACGTGATTGTTTTAAGTTTTCTTTCACTTATCCTTTATATTTTTAATTTGAAAATAATTTTATTAGTTCTTTGAGAATGTTATATGTGGCTTGTTAATATTCACTGCATTACTAAATCCTGCCAGATTTTTTCTTTCTCTATTTATCCAACTTTGTGTCTCCTATTAATTTTTTATTCAAGTCCAAATTGTGCTGCCCATATATATTTGGATGTGTAGTTTTGCAAGAAATCATAGTCAACTAGTTAGTGACCAAAGAAAATATAGTCTATCTTTTCTAACAGCTGCCAAATGACAATAGCTCCATTTCTTGAGATAGGACTCATCTAAAGATATAATGATAACTTTACTTGGGAGTTATCTTAATACTATGTCAATTTAGTTGAATAATAGGAGTGAGTTCTCCCCTATGGCCCAAGACTTGGTTAGTCATAGGTTCTTAGCAAGACAATGGTGGTAGGTATGGGTTTCATAGAATAAGACTCAAATCCAGTCAGAAAAAAAATGATTATCCTCATGAAATTCACAACACTATTGCGTTAGTGGGCATGTCTTTCTATGCTCATGTGGTTTCTGATGAATACTTTCATCTTTCAGAAACATGCACAGTATCTTCCAGAACTAGGAAAGCTTTCCTATAGTTATAAAGGCCTGAGGTCAGTACCAGCTTGTGATCTCCATATTCTGTAATTCAAGTATGGGATATCTTCAGTAATGAAGTCTCATCACCAAATTCTGGAGCATAACAGTCTTAGTTAGGGCTTTGCTGCTGTGAACAGACACCATGACCAAGACAACTCTTATAATGCAACTCTTAATTGTGGTTGGATTACAGAGTCAGAGGTTCAGTCCATTATCATCAATGTGGGAGCATGGCATTGTCCAGGCACACAATGTGTTAGAAGAGCTGAGAATTCTGTATCTTCATCTGATGGCCACTAGGAGAAGGCTGGATCTCATGTAGTTAAGAGGAAGGTCATATTGCTCACCCCTATAGTGAAATACTTCTCCAACAAGGCCATAACTACTCTAACAAGGCCACACCTTGTAATAGTGCCATACCCTGGGCCAAGCATATTCAAGTCACCACAATAACCAATACTATTGGCAATAACCTGTAATGTTAGGATATCTATGGGACCTCACTGATGAGATATCTCATTTTTGCCATTGGATTTTTTTTAAAGATTTTTCTCTCATTCAGTATATCCTGGTCAGAGTTTCCCCTCTCTCCACTCCTCTCAAATCTACATCTCCTCTTTTCTCTCCTAGATGCACTCTTCTTCCATTTCTTCTTCATAAAAGAGCAGGCCTCCAAGAGACAACAGAAAAACAGAACAAAACAAGATATAATAAGACAAGGAAAACCCCTTATAACAAAACTGGACAAGGCAAACCAGTAAGATGAAAACAGTCTCAAGAGGAAGCAGAAGAGTCAGAAATATATCTGTGTCTAATGTTCACAGTCCCACAGAAACACCAAGCTAAGAACTGTAACATATAAGTAGAGGACATGGTGCAAGCACCATATTTGTTAGCCTATAGTATCTAGTAGGGGCATTGTTACCCTGTTATTGCATAACTCCAATGTATATAATTTCCACAGCAGTAAAGTAGATTTCTATATGAGTTTTCAAAAGGTCTTAGGTGTTAGCTGTCCTTCCCCAAGCTCTCTCCTATACTCTACCATACCATTTTTCTTCCCAATTTAGTTCTTCCAGTTCTGTTAATTCCTTCAGATGTGTAGTCTTTCAAGAAATTATGGTCAACAATGACCATATTGTTAAAGAAAATAGATTCTACCTTTCCCAGCAGCTATTAATTAAGAATAGTTCCACTACTTGAGATGGCACTTTCTGCCTATATCCCCTCAGCATGGTGAGATTTGTTTTGGCATGAGCCTATAATAAAACCTTTAGGGTTTTATTATATCAAACATGAATGTTATTTAAACTCAGAAGAAGGAGCAAGTTAGTCTTTGAGAGATTTAACTCTTCCTAGTTGTAACACTGATAAAAATCGGAAGATACTTAAGACACTAGATATTTGTGATATTTAAATTCTTTCCCATTAAGAATCAGGATTTCATGGCAGGTTAAATTGAATCATTAAGTCATCTCATACAATTTAAATGGCTTTGGTCAAGCCATCGAGACTTCCTTACTTAATTTTGCAATCGGCTTGGTACATCTTGTCTTAAAGGTTGTGTTATGGATAATCACATTTTAAGGATATGTGCATTATTATGCCATCACCAGTGTGTAATAAAAGAACACTGCCTTCTATTACACTTTCATTTAGTTATAATTATTCCTCAACATTAATTTTACTTCTCAGAAATCTAGTCAACTTGATTTTATACCACAGCTTTAGGAATCTCTGGTTTGGATGTTTATTTTTCTGTTCCACCCAACACACTTTAATGCGAAAAGATAAAAAGAAAGTTTATATTGTGTACCATCTTCTTATTTCAGAATAAGTAGAGAATATTAAACAAAGTGATTGAAATTCCAAGGGTGGAAACACGTGTTATAGGCTGTTATTTTATATTGCTTTTAGTAGAGTTTCTTGTATTATAGTGCATTATGAAGACCTGCTCTCAGTGTGGTCACAAATATAATATACTGTGGATTATTAAACACTCAAAGAAACAACAACGCACAGAGCTATAGCATATGGGAAATCAGCCAACAAATAAAATGTCAGCTCTGCCAGCAAGCATCACATGGATAAAGACAAGTGTTCACTAGAAGCGAAAGTAGGTTTGAATGATGACAATTGTATAAAAATGTAATAATGCAAGAGCCCTTTTCAAAATAACAAATAGATGTGATTTGTCATGCTTTGAGCTTTAAAGCTATTTTTAGCACATTGAAGAAAAATATATATATTTCAAAAATGAGGTAGATCATCCATCAAATCTATTTTCTGGTGTAAAGTATACACAGGAGCTTTTACACAGTGGCAAAGAAAAGATTATGGCCTGAGTTCTACTTTTGTCCAGAGAAAGTATTTTGTTTTTAAACCAGGAATGAATAGAGTATGTTTTGTTATTTGTTGAATTATTTAAGTTATGAAATTAAATTGTATTCATAATAAAAATCTTTTAGTATATCTTCAAGATAGTAGATGTCTTATATGTTGCACAGAAAAAAAATCATGAGCATAATCCAGATAAGAATAATTACAAGCATTAACAACTATCAAAATACCATGTTGTACCTTTCTTTTGTTACCTTATAACTTCCTTATCATTTGTGACTATGCCAGTATGCCTATTCTGAAGTTTTCAAAATATACAATTCATATCACTACTTTTAGAAGTCTTCACCTAGTTAAGCTCAATCAATAAAATACAAAAAGTAGGATTATTTATCAACCAAATGCAATCTTTCTTTTTCTACCTTTATTTAAAAAAAAAAATGAGATTTCATGTAGTATAGGAACACACTTAAATTGCAAAAATGTCAGAACCGGGCAGATTTCACCCATTGGTATTATTAGTTTGAGGAAACTAAATTTAGTGATTACCTATTTAACTCATAGAAACAAGTTCGAATTAACATTCATAGACTTAAATGACAGCTTTGCTCCTTCTGAAATCAATGAGAGCATAAATTTTGCTCTGATACTTGTCTGGCCCAGAAATGTTAAATTTTGTTCCCTGAACACAATGTTCCATTACAGTTTAAATATCAGAGATTACACTGACTTAAGAGTTGAGAATTCTAAACAAAGACTCTGAAAGTCCACAGCTTTGGACTAATCTCTTATACTCAAATCCACCAGAACAGCCCAAACAAAGTTTTGTCACGGAAACTACTGGCATATTACCAAAGTGCAGCTTTACAAAAGCAGATTCCCTGATTATTTATTTTTCCTGAAAATGAGTGATTGCAATTAAATTGAAGCAAAATATAACTTTTCTCTGATGTACCCCTTAAAATATGTATGCAAATTATATTTGGGAATATATAAACATTTATGTGTGTGCATGTTTGCACATTGCATATATACATAACATTATACATATATGCATGCAAAATTAATTAGTGAACAAAGAGGACATGAATTTGACAGAGAGCGAGGAGAGGTATACCAGGGGTTTGGTGGGATTAAAAGAAAAATTTAAATGATGGAATTATATTATAATTTTAAAACCAAAAGAAACAACTTTAAAAAGAAACTGAGAAAAAATATGTGTGACAAGGTCATAAAAAAGCTAGTTATTTGGTAATCTCATTAAAATAATAAAATGTATGCTAATTCAGACCACTCAAGATGGTTCACACCTAGCCATTCTACCAAGGCTATTAGAAATCAAAGAAAAAACCATTGAAACGAAAAGTTAGGCCTATAATTACAGCACAGAGCTAGAAGAGGGAGTAAGGTCAGAATTTCAAGGCCATCCTTCTCTCACAATATAAGGTGAGCCTTGCATTCAGAGACACAGATGTCTTGGCTCATTAAAAATATAATACAAAGCTAAACAAAAATGTAAAACAACAGAAGAAGATATTTGAGAGCAATAAAGCTAATTGTACAGTGCCTAGTTACTTAATGCTTGATAAATCGAACTTATGTTAATAATTTGACCCCTAAACTTCAGTTTTGTATTTAAGTAGCACATGAAGCTAACAAAGGCCTAGAATATGAGAACTTTGTGTCCTATTTGTTTATGTTCTTAGTCTTATATATAAAATAATTAAAATAGGCTCAGAAGGAAGATTGGGGACAATTTAAATAGAGGTTGAGAGAAAACCAACACTAAAAACCAACCAACAAACCAACAAGATGTTCAGCTGCCAAGAGGGTTAGGGTGGGAGGAAGATGGAGAAAAAAAAAAAAGCATGCCTTTGCGTTAGCCAATGAGGTCAGAGAAGCAGTTGGAATCCTACTTGTCAGAGAGACCCTAGTTAGTAGTCCCCAGTTGCAGGTCTAAGCTCTGAGAGTATTTAAACTCAGGCTTTTGTTTACCAGGACATATACCTGCTCACAGACCCAGAATTATTAGTAAATATCAGGACAGTTATAAGGAAAGAGCATTCCTAAGGACAGATGTGGACTGGTAGATATGAGAGCATCCCAATGCTTCTACCACTTCATGTTTGGTGGTGTGTAAATGCATGTATATGTACATACACATACATACATACATACACATAAACATACATATTTACATATGTTCTCTTCTTTGGAAAAAGCCCATGTAGGGAAGAAAAGGATTCCAGTTTTTCCTTTGCACAGTGCCTTATTTCATGACTTAATCTTGTCTATATGTTAATGATCTCTATTTTGCCAAGGGGGCAAATGATTCCCTATAAGGAAGATGGCATGCAGACAGTGTTACAACCAGTGAATTCCACTTCTGTTCTCACTTCTCTTCTCCCCCAGAGATCAGATGGTTTTTCTCCAGAGTGACCTTCACTGCACTGTCGTTACAATTCTTCATGCAGTCTCCCTTTCAGTGTCTGATCCCCATCACCCTGATGTTTCAGCTCCCTGAGCACCAAGACTATCTTTAAAATGAAACACAAATGACATGTTAATGATTTGTAAAAACACAAAGCAGGGGGTTAATGACCATCTTTGAAATTAAGGCCTTCATTTCCATCAGCTCAGCAGGGTTTGAAACCTCCAAAGAAAGCTTAGGAAGAAGACCCACTAACACAGCTGCTCCAAAGCACAGGGCATCTTAACATTAACTTTCAGTTAATGATCCATGGCTTCCCATAGAACACTCACCTTTGTCAGTTCAGTGGGATAGGCAGCTCCTGGACAAATACCCAGATACCAGCTGGGAGTCTGAATATCAGCCAAGATACCCTTTCTACCCTTTCTACGATACTCTGAAAGTAATGAGGCCAGAGTTAAGTAGATTTCTTTTGTGTTAAGGAGGTGGCTATAACCTGATGTATAGAGAAGTCAGCAACACCTTGGATTAGGGGACACTACTTTTTCATTTCTCCTCTCCTCCTAGCTTCCCTTGATACATCACCTTTTCAGTGGAAGCTTAATACTGTTCAATGGGTTGTGATTGTTTTCAAAATAAAGACTAAGTTTCTTCACATGTTCCATAATGTCCTGACTGGCCTGGTCCCAGCTTAACTCACATTGAAGTCTTATCCTTCTGTACTCCAAGACAGTGGCCTCCCTTCAGCAACAACACTATACTACAAGGGCCTTGCCATAGGGATTTAGTGTGTGCCACTCCACTGTTTCAAAGATTCTGTCCTTAGTCACTTCCAGTCTAATGCATTATTGCTATTAAGACAACCACAGTACCTTATTTCAATAATGATGATGATTTCTTTTATTAGTTAATTCTACTCCAGACAGGAAATTCTTTTAAGCCAAAGTTCAATATTGCCCACCTTTTAAATATTAAGCAGCTAGTGCTTTGACAGACAAGAAGACACTTGCTAAATATTTAGAATATGATATGAAGTATATAAACATGTGTATAGGTTTTCCTTTTAATAATCTATTTTATGTTGAATGCATGAAGGGATCATAAATATAAGGTGTAAGACAATACAAGGCCAATAAGGGACAGAAACAGGTTATAAAACAACAGAAAAGTATCTTAACAGCAGTTCGTGAGAAATGTTATGTTACAGCAGATCAGGTCCAAATACTTTCATATTGCCAACATCAGCTATTTGGCCTATATCTTTCCTATAGTAGAAAGTCTTAAATACACAGTTGTGGCTGAACTTTGAAGTGGAAATATCATCATCACATAAAGAGTAGACGGTATCACATGTTGGAAGATCACGTTAAGGAGAGTACGCTAGCTTTCTCAAAGGGAAGAAATATGAGAGTTATTTTTACCTGAATTTCATAAGCATTCTTAAAGGAAGATAAGCAATGCCACAAGGAATGATAATTCAAGGTTATGATCATAATCTATGTGTCTCTTTCCCAGTGAAAGGCTCATGACAGCTGTGTACCAGCATACAGCATGAATAGTCTGCATCTTAAATACTCCTCCTCCACATTCCTCCTACCTGCCAAGGACAAAGTTAATTCATGAGCCCTGCCCTCTTCACCATTAGCTGACAAGATAAAAGGGCCAGTTTCAAATGGACTTTAAGCTTCAAAGATAAAGGAAGGCATGTAAGGTATCTTTCAAAAGCTTGACTTCAGAATTCTGCCCCACACATACATTATTAAACATTTCTAAATGTCAAATAATTTTTTACATATTCTTGTATCTAAATAGATAGTTAACAGAATAAGAAAATTATTAAAATGAGGGCTCTTGTAACATCCTATATTTTTCTGGCATAGCAGGAGCTTGTGGGTAGGAATTAATATCAACATTAATAGAAATGAAAAATCTTTTGAATATGCTTATACTGAAATAAATCCATGTGTACCCCCAAAATTAATATTTATATTAAGTATTTATCCTATTTGGGGGATACATTTGTAGCTACGATAGATATGTAGAAATTCAGGGGATTTTATTAATCATAGAGTAAATATAATATGATTATTGATAAAGGCACTTTCTGCTTTGACAATTGTTCAGATTACAAGAATGAAAATTAGGACTTAGAAATATGAAATCTTTGAAATAACCTATCTACTGAGCTTTTCAAATACAGTTGAATTTTATGTCAGCCACTACATAAGATAACTGATATCAGGTGCTGTAACAGAGAAACATCAAGGGTCTGGAAGGTTTTATATTTTGACCACACAGGAGTCTAATACACATGTTTCTGACATATAAGGTACTTCAGTTCTGCTGGAAGATGCATGTTTTGTGGATAGTAACTCAGAATCTAGTCATGAAAGCCATCATCTCTAATGAGTGACCTTGAGTGCCACAAAAATACAAGGGATTGAATTGTGTACGGGAGATTTGTTAGGACTTCTGTCTGCAAATGGCATATGTCACATCTGTTGTTATTTTTTTGGCCAAAACTTCATTTCAGGTATATGAATCATATAGGTTAAATCCTGTGCCCAGAATGTTAAAAAACAAAAAGGAGAAAAGAGAGCCTGAAACAGACAACATAGACTAATTCAGAAGTGACTCTCTAATTCACATATACCCAGACTAGTCACCTAAACCAAGTGATGTGGGAAAAAACTGAAAACAGAAATGTATATGCTTTCCTCTATTTCATTAAATGAAAGAATTTATAATGTAGAGTACAGACATTCTTGAAACAACCTTTAAACCAAAGAGTATAAGATATGCTTCCCAGCCAGGAAATTGGGCACTGGCAGACAAAATTCAATGTCAAATTCCATAGAAAAATTGTAAGCAGGCAGAATATTTTCTACTCACATGTTGGTATCACTGTTATCATTATTATTGCTGCCACACAGCTATTGGGTGAAGCTAAAATTTTAATTTGAGAGATTTTTGTGAATTAGTGTCAAAAAAAAAAAAGACTTCTAAAGAAGCAAGAGCTTCAGTGGGCTTTTGAACCTGTGTCTTTAATTGTAGGGCTGGTTGAGCCATGGGTGTTAATAGGAAGAGTGGGTGAATGAGGTAGAATAGGAGTGAACAAAAAATACCACTGACAAAAATGTTCTATGTATATCTGGCAGGCTGGATGTGTTGCTTGTCACTTTGATATTAGAAATATTAAACAATGAAGCTAAAAAGGCTAAACTGGTTCTAGTGGGAGCATCAGAATGAGGAGAGTAATGAACTGTTAAATCAGAAGCATTTAAATACTCAGGATGTACTGATGAACCATTCTAAGTTCATAAGCAGAAGAGTAACTGATATAATCGTATAGCAGCGGCATTCTGGAATGAGCCAGAGACATAGTCTTGAAGCACAGGCTGGGGATAGAGCACTTTGAGAAGTCTTCAGCTCTAAGATGTACTTGTTGGCTACAGTACAGCAGTACTCATCTTGAATGCTTTGTTGGGTGCATGCATTTAATGATTTATGAATTCTGTTTCTTCCCATTGGTATCACTGACTTTAGAAGTTAGGAAGACTTCCTTCTTTTCTTCAGAGAAGTAACGTCACTCTATTGCTAGAGAAAACACATTGTTGAATCATGAAGATTAGAACCAAAGTAACTATCTTCACAAAAATACTTTGAGGGTTGAGATTTTGGAAGGGGCTCAGCTATGAGGTCAACTCTTGGTAACATCGGGGAATTATATAATCAAGACATTGACTGTGATGATCATCAACTGAAAACATGTTTGAAATGAATATTTCTGATTTCAGGATGGTTCTTTTGTGTGTTGGGGTTCCTAATTCCTCATCACAGAAACCTCTCTATATAATGGACTTGAGACTCTATGATGGAACAGCCATTTCCTTGACAAGACAGTGCAAAAGAAAATCAGAAGCCTCAGCTCCCCTCGAGGATAGATAGGAGCTTGTGTCCTCACTACTGTCACATGGTATTTCTTTGGAATGAGTCACTGAGTAAGAATAGATGCTCAGGAGAAAAGAAACTTCCTTCTTACCTTTTCAAGAGAGAGTGTCAAATAACTTCTAAACACTTTGCAAAACAAGGCATAAAAATGAATTATTTTTGTGAGAAAAGGAGCCTAGTGCAAAATGTGTTCTGTCAGTTATTGTTTATTTTAATGAACAGTTATGGCCGTTCCCATCTCTTCTCCCCACTCTCCCTCTCTCTCTCCCTCCCTGCTACCCTCCATCTCCCTTTTCTCTCCTAATCCCTCCTTCTCTTCCTCCCTCCCTCCCTCCCTCCCTCCCTCTGTCCCTTCCTTCCTTCCTTCCTTCCTTCCTTCCTTCCTTCCTTCCTTCCTTCCTTCTTTCCTTCCTTCCTTCATCTTTCACTCTTTCAATACTTGTTTGCCCCCCATGAGATTCATTACAAAAAGATACTATTTGCGTAAGTTTACCCATATGAGGAAAAACACTTTGCGTTCCATTTATCATCTGATTTTCTTCTCTTGTGGGACTCTGGAACATTTTTCTAAAAAATCAAATCACACCCTCACATGCCTCATAAAACACTTTCACTCCTTCCTTTACTACAATGTCAGCTCTCCTGCCTATGGTATTACTGAGATGGAGGCCACTAGTTCTTCAGTAAACCACTCACCTAAGAACCCTGTTACATAAACATCTTCTTTCTGACTTTTCAGGCCTCATCTAAACCACTAATCCTTTATTTTGTCAATGGAATTAATTTTTTACACCATGTCACCATATTCTGTTTTTCTTGCCTGAAGCTAACAGCATCCTCAGATAATTCTTTATTCCAACTATGCCTTCTTTACTGACCAGCAGGAGACTACGGGGTTCATATAGCACAGCACTTAAGCCTCATGACTTTTCTTTTTGTCTCTCCAAGTCCAAAGCCTTTTATACTTTTAATCTGAACCTGCCTTAACCTTCTTTTATACTGAACTGACCTTAACTTCTAAGTACACTAAGATCTGCCTCATCTCCTAACAACTTAAGGCTAACAAATGCTGATCCTTTTAGTTTCCAAGTTGTTCTATATGTGACTATAATAGTCATCTGGAAGTTAGGCTGGGGAAAAGGCTCAGCAGGTAAAATTGCTTGCCATGCAAGGCCGATGACCTGTGCTTCATCAGTGGAACCCACATAAACTATATACTTTTATGTCTACAACTAATGAGAGAAAAGACTAATGGTTTTGAAAGAGAACAAAAAGAGATATATAGAAGATCTGGAAGGATTAAAGAGAAAAGAAAATGATGTGATTATATTATAATCTCAAAAAATAAAAATAATTTTAAAAAATTAGATGTTATCGTTTTCATCTGTAATCACATCACTCTTATGATGGGAAACAGAGATTGAGAATCATCCTGAAGCCAATTGATTCACTATCTTGGAGTATATTACACAGAAGGAACAAGAGAGAGCTGTCACAACAAGGTGAAAGGTGAAAACAAACTCCTTAAAGTTGTCCTTTGACCTCCTCCATGTGTGCACCTGTGGAGGTACACACACACACACACACACACACACACACACACACGAAGCACACATGCATGCACATACACACACACATGCATGTACATAAGCACATCATAAAAATGTAAAAATAAGTTAAAATTTTTAGTAATCTTTTTGTCTATCCAACTCCAATCATAGCTCCATTCTTTCAGCATTGACTTGCTTATTGTTTTTCTCGTTACTAATCGTTTTATTTGTCCAACTCTGAATCACTATTTCTACTGTATTTCAAGCAACACTAAAGAAAATATTTGCTTGAGATTCATTCACTAGCCTTGCTGGGTAAGAACTTATTACAAACATACTATCTGGGTGTACATGGCGTCATGCCATTTTGAAGGTCAAAATGGTTGCACAGGTCTCAAGCAGGAGAAATTTAAATGTTACCCAGACAAGGGTGTGTGGCAGGGGCTCTGTGGAATAACCTGCTTCCTAGCTCTTCCAGACTGCAGACAGAAGCTCTGCATACAGTCCAGCTGAGGGTCCATGACATGTTTGCCTTCTGTATGACAGTGGTCTAAGCTTTGGTAAGCCACCATTGCTGTCATCATGGAAGATAGTGTAGGAAGAAATAAGCCATTACTCTAAATTCACTACTGGCCAGAGCACCCACTCCTTCCGGCACGTTATTGAAGGCTTTCTACAGCTAATACACCATCCAGTGTCTGCCTTTCAATACTTGTCATATAAACCTCTTCATGGCATTTGGAATTATCGATTACCCCTTCCTTTTTGAAGTACTCTTTTCTCTCATTTTCCAGCACAGAGTCTGCTACTGATGTTTTTTGCCTCCTACTCTGTAGAGACATCAAATAAAACTAATAATAAGGGATAGACTGTAACTTGACAAGTGAAAGATGAATGCCTCCAAGTGAACACAGTCATAATGTATCTCTCAGGTTAGCTTCCCCTGATGTGCAAACTTAGAATGTTTACAAATGGCAAAGATCAAATAAAGCAATGCTGTTTTATTTTTCAGTGACAAAGATAATTGTCATGTTGCTTGTTTGATCAAATTTCATAGTTCTATTTTTTCAGAGCCTTTCAAATATGTTGTGACAGTTCAAAGATGCAAGTCTGGAATCAGCATGGAACAAAGCACAGTATATCTGGGTTAGGGGCAGAGACCCTGAGAATCTCGCCTGTGGCTCTAGATCATTACACCTTAGACATTCTTATCTGTTTTTCATCAATGGCAATCTTTTCTCCTTTTCTTCCTTTGATATCACCCCAAGGTGTTCTTTCTGAAACTAGCACTTCTGCTTACTGTAAGTCATCATTTATTATAGTTAGTGTCACTGAGACCATTTAAGTACTTTGTCTTAGTTGGCTTTGTTTGCCCTCCAAAAAATGATTGTTTGGCTTTTAAAAAAAATACACTTTATTATTTATACATTCATAAAGATCGGCATGGTTAATATTAATGCTCTGAAATTGTCATAGCATGGAAAGGATTTTATGGCTAGGAGAGCTTTGACAGAGAGAGAGAGAGAGATAGAGAGGGAGGGAGGGAGGGATAGTGAGAAAGAGAGGGAGGGAGGGAGGGAGGGAAACAGAAAGAGACAGAGACAGAGAGACAGATAGAAAAAATAGAACTTTTGTTTTATGTTATAATGTATCTTCGAGTGTCTAAGACTGGTGGTCTGGAATGTACTGTGTAGCTCAGAATGAACTCTAACTCATTCACTTTCTGCTTCTGTCTCCTTAGAGCTAAGATCTCCAGGTGCATGTATTGTCATATCCAGCTTGCTATATCTTCTTATAGGGCTACTAAATTCATCATGAGAGCATCATCTTCAGAACTTCATTCACTTCTAAGTACATATTGTTGCAATAGGGACTTGGGACTTGGACTTCTCCATATAAATTTGGCACAGTGGATACAAACACTAAGTCAGTATTCTATTCCTGTGTCAGGAAAATTTATAACATCTGTGTTTTCTAAGTAAAAATTCCTGTAATTTGTACTCCGAATGTTATCACCTCTATGCTACATATTTCTTGTTGTGGATTATAAAGGCTGTGAGATTGCCCTGGTTCTTCTTGAACTCTTTATCAGTATAACCAGTCACCAATCCTATTGATCCCTATACTCATGGCATGCACATTCCTTTTCTCTTTTTATATTGCCCTGAATTGACAATAAACTTGGCCTCCACTATTTCTCTCTCACACTACTGTAACTGGTCATCACTGGCCCCATCTCTAGGACTAGCTAATCTAATCCCCACTCAGCCCTTGAAGAAATAAAGTAGAAATTTCTGGTTTCATTGTAGACTCAGCTTATGCTGATGTTTTGCTGGGGCAGACAGATGAAATAATGTTTTGCTAACACACAGACATGAACAAAGGGTTTGCTGAAGCAGACACAGGTGAATGGAAGTTTTGCTGTAGCAAACATATGAAAGGATGCATGGTGTTTAGAAGGAATATAAATATGACCCTACAGAGAGTGGGATCTTGAGCTATGGTTCACCTTGCTTCATCTCAATAGTCTTTGCTAACAACATGCATGCTAACAACATACATTGTTTTTCTGAGCTTCACTTGTGGTGACTTCATAAAGAGAAACTCGCCAAAAAACTTCTCATGATCTCATGAGAACACAGTTCAGTTCTTCAGACATGTTCTTTCCTAAACTTTTAAGGTATGACATTTTAGTTTTTAGGATTTTCTCAGATTTGACTTTAGTAACATATTTATATTTTTGTTTGCTAATTATTCACCAGTCTGTTAAATATAACTTTTATTCTATTAAGTTCCTGTGACTTCTTGCTACTTCTAGGGACGACAACCCATTGGTGAGCATCTCAGTCTCATCTGGATTGAATTGCCGTGCTGATTCTTGTGTGGTGTTTACTAATGGACTAGACTGGAAACAATGAATCTTGCCAAAAAAGTATTTATAAACCAGTCCACTTCCCCAACACCCTAATAACCTTTCTTTTCCACTTTCTCTGATGAGTCTAGAAGGGTGAGAATGAGTCTGATGATGTCTAGAAGGGTGTTGAAGCATTTAAGAACACTTATTAAGGTGAGTTGTGAAAAATATATGCCTACGAAGAACTATTACACAAATACAAGGTTTTTATGCCATCCATGTCTTTAAATATACTCAGTATTCACTTGCCAGCTTCTAGTCCAAACACTAAATTTGCAGCCAGCACCTAGAGTTACTTGACATCAACTCCTTAAGATTCAGTCTCATTTCTTACTATGCTCTCCTTCAGGACAGTTCCATTTACACTTGCAGGAACCAGAGAATAACCTAACACATACTTTGTGGGGTTTGTTGCGCTTTCCTCTTGGGTGCTAGTTTTTGCCTTGTGGGCCCCTAAAGCATAGAACACAGCTCAGTTCTTCAGACATGTTCTTTCCTTTTTTTAAGGTATGACATTTTAGTTTTTAGGATTTCCTCAGATTTGACTTTAGTAACATATTTATAGTTTTGTTTGCTAATTATTCACCAGTCTGTTAAATATAACTTTTATTCCATTAAGGTAGGAGCTTTGCTCTGTTCTCCTGCACTCAAGTCAGTTCTTGAAGCAATAGCAGAAACATGTTGGGTGACAAACTTTCTGCTGAAACAACTAATTCTTCTATCGAGTTGTCAACAGGGCTCTGCTATATAACCCATGTGACTTGTCTGTCTGTTATGTGTGGAGATGCTATAGGCTGATACAAAGTATTCATCAGTTATTATTACCTATATCATGAAGTATTATGAGCTTTACAAGTGAGTTATTACAGATGAAACAGTCACATAACTGCTCAGTATCACTGAGCAGTTATCATTTGGTGGTACTTTCTGTGGCCCTTTTCAAATCTACCTCTCTGTAACAGGACATACAAAGAACAGCAGTTGGCATGAAAGCAGGTGATTCTGCCTCTTTTTTTTACACTCTACTGCTGAGCCATTAGTGAAAAGTTACAGAATACTTCACAAAACTTCATGGGATCTCACTTGCCACAAATCTAGGAGCAGCTAAGATGGGGAGCACTGACTGCCCCCATTCAGCTCAAGCACTCGCTTCAGGTCCAGGCTCCGCTCTGTTTTCTTTATCTGAGGCTGGTCTTGTTGAAATAGTGAAGCACACCAGCCAGGGTTTTGGCAGTCATTTCTCACCACTTCTGCTCCTGCTGTTTCTGCTCTGTCTTTGCCAAGGCACCTGCCTTCAGAAGCATGTTCTAGGAATTACTCTTGGCTAGCTCTCCTGATTGGAAAACTAACCTGATAACTGAATTCCAGCTGTGTTGTGTACAGAGGATCAGTGGAGTCTTCTTGGCTCCTGTGAGCCTTTGCATCTGAAGATAGGAATTTCAAAGAATAAAATCTTTCAAGTATCAAAAGGCTCACGATAAGGATAGTATTTCACATTACAAATTATGTTTCAATATCTGAGAATGAAAAATGTCAGTATTTTTCAAAAGAAAAGATACAACCTTAGCAAGAATATATGAAATATGATTTCATACCTTTTCTTTAAATGTAGCCTATGTGTTTCCCAGGAGTAGGAATTAACTAGATTCTATAAATGGTATTTTCCATCATTTAATTCCCTTAGTTCCCAAGAACTCTATTTGGACAAAGGCATTTAGCACAGATTTTTGCATTTCTAGTGGGAAATCTTTAAAAATGTAAGTTTTTCTAGAGATGATTGAAATATCTACTAATCACTTCACAGTTGATAATAGTCAATACACTTTATTATAACTCAGTATATGATTGACACAGTGATAGAAACATAAGACTTCCATGTTTTGAAAGGACAGAATTATAAAATTTAAAGAAACAAACCCTGATGAAATGAGCAGGAGTATGGAATCAGGGACAAACATAATATAAGGTAAATTTTCTCAAAATTTATTTTTCTGATCAATGTGCTTGGAATCAATACTGCCACTAAACTTTTCACGCAATCCCAAAAACACTTTTGGAATTCATAATGAAAGAAGAAATGTTCAAGGGTATTGGAGACAAAACAGATATTCGGGAGCCTATTTATCATATTTCAAGAAGTGTTATTAAAAAAAAAAGACCATATCAATGCAGACATGTCAATTAACTTTCACTCTTGAAAAAAAAAGGTAATTTGAAGTGTCCATTTTTCTTTGATTGAATTTCAAGATAATTGAAACATAGGCAAAAACACCTTTACTTAACATTATAGCTATTCAGATATATTTCAAATAGGTAAAAATACCAAACACTTATGTTCATCTTTATATATTTGGTTAAAGGAATGCTCATATACTTTCTGTATTTCCCGAGAAGTTAAGAAAATGTGGCAAATTCATTTAAGGTCTATTTAATCCAAATACATGACAAAAATGAAAGAATTATTTTAACCTTTTTTTAAACTAGATTTTAAAACTAGTGCTTAAGAATTATAGCTTGTATTATCTTCTTCTTAATTCCCAAGTGTAATTAATCTCAGGAGTACTGTTATATTTCTTTTCTTGCCAATATTGTTTGGTTAACTTGACCATGATGTTAACATGACTTGGAAAACACTGGGGAAGGTATCTTGACCCTAACATTCTCAACTGTCTCTATTTCACAACTTTTGCTTAGACTGCACAACTCTGGACAGGTTCTAGTTCCATCCATGGTGAGGATTCTGTGTAAGATTTAAAGTGGGAAGGTATCAACATATCCTTTCTGTTGTCTACTTACTTCTTTGCTCTGAGGATGCAAAAACCTTATGCAGCTCCAAAGCTCACTCCTTTCCTTATCTTAGCTCTCTACCATCTCCACTTTTGTTTTCCTCTACATCTCAGGACCTAACTTAGTGTCATATATCTTCAAATTCTCTATTCATTATGTTTAAAGCACAATCACAGGGGTAGGCTTTTAATTCCTCACTCAGACCCATGATAAAAATAAATACTGTATGTCCTATTTTCAGTGTAGTGATCAGAATCTAAGAATGACAATCCTGAACTCTGTGATGATGCCAGTGCCTTAAAAGTATCTCTGAAAAGGGGAATAGCATAGTTCAACTATATTATTAACTGATCCCTACCTATCAGTATTCAAAGCATATATAAAACATGCAAGCACTGGTCACTGAAAAAAAATCATCGTACAAAATAGTAGCATAATAAACATGAATCACTTTGGTACTTTAGGGCTTGTTTTTATGTAGAGAATTTTTGATAAAAATTAAACAATAAAATGTTTTCCCCCACACTTCTGGAAACTCATAATGAATATCTTACCCATATTCATTAGGAAGAAAACATCTTCATAAGCAACCTTTATATCTAACTTATTAACATAATATAATATAGCATAGCTAAAGAATAATTCAGAAAAAAAATCATTGGAAAAAAGCACGTGGAAAATTTAAGGTAAAAAAGAGTATGATACCATTTGTGTGGTTACTAGGTTGCAGAGAGGAGGGCTGCACTCTACACTCTACCTCAACCTCACTTAATGAGAGTTTACTATGATTACATGTGTGTGTGTGCATGTGTGTGTGTGTGTGTGTGGTTTGTATAAATAGTACATATATTTAATATTATATATATTATATAAAACATTATATGTAATAACAGAATATATGGGAAAATGGACAATGAGTCCATATTACTCTGAAAATTGTAACCAGAAGGTTTGTTAGAATTCAGCACAGCACCTGGGACCAGAGCTTTGGGAATTAGTGGCTCTTTATTCTAATTGCTCATATTAGAACAACTGGGCTAGGCTGTTTTCACATAAATTGTAGCCCAAATGGTCTCTGCCTTCCACTCCCAGGGTCATAGCAGAGAGACCTGCTTTGAATAAGCCCAGGAGACAGTTCTTTGTCAGGCAGCACATGTTCGGTTTTGTCAATTCACATGAAAGAAAATAATAAATAACATGAATTTGTATGCCCTTGAATCAGTATTCATATTTTTCATTTTGATGCACAAACTATCCACAACTGCTCCACAAAGGGGGGTGTCATCTTTAGAAGCATTTTGAGCATAGTAACCCATAATAAGGCATATCCACTGTGTCCTATTGTAGAGGAATCACAGCCTTCTGGATTTATAAGGAAAGTCACTATTTTTTTTTTTTTTTTTAGTCTAGATCATCAGTATTAAAGCTTGCTTTTAGTGTGTTCTACCAAAAGATTGACTATAATCCAGTGCTCAGAGCTGGGGCCCTAGAATAGAGACTGGATTATAGAAGGATTTACAATAGAATTAAATAGCAGGAAGGAATTGTGAAAGGTGGTGGTAGTTGGAGGAACCAGCTTTCTGGGGCCGCATCTCTGAAGGTAATTTTACCTTAGTGCTTTTCTCAGTATTTTTGCTTCCCAGCCACTAGGAAGCAAAAATATACTTCAATAAGCAGCTTCTTCTACCATATGCTCAAGCTACCATGATGGTATGCCTTATCACAGGTCCAAAGCAATGGGTCCAGCTCAGATTGCCTCCAAACCTCTGAAACATGGGTCAAAAAAAAAAAAAAATCCTTCCTCTCTTAAGTCATTTTATCAGGAACTCCATTACAGCAATGAAAATTCACCAGCAGCGTCTCCAAGATTCTAAGGTTATTTTAAATTATTTGTTGTTACTATTTATCATCATCATCATCATCATCATCATCAGCAGCAGCAGCAGCAGCAGCAGCATCAATATTACCTCCTCACTATGATGTAAAAATGGGCAACACTCAATAGAAACCACTTATTTCAAGCAAAAATTCTTATGTCAGAAGCTGAAGAACTGGGCAACCCAGATTAAGTGTCACTAAAGCAAATATCTAGCATGTTGTTTCCAGTTTCATTTACCTTATCAGGTACAGATGTGAAATGTAAGAAATAATTATGAATACATTAATAGTCAAGATCAGCAGAAACCTTCAGGAACATCTGACTGTATCAGCATGTGCCTTTATTTCCTGTCTCAGTTCCCATTACTTGTTCATCTGATAAAAATATGCCTACCAAGCAACTTGAGGGAGGAAGGGTCTGTTTATGTTCACAGTTCCAGGGACCATCCGTATGTCTTTGTGAGGAAGTCATGACAGCAAATGCTGAAGGCAGCTTGGAACACTGCATCTGCTGTCAAGGAGCAGAAATAATGAATGCTTGTGCTTAGGAGTATCTCTCCCTTTTATAGTTCAGGGACCTAACTTAGGAAATGGGGTTTCTTTATTTAGTGGGGAAATTCCTACACCAATTAGCCTAATCTAGATTCTCTTTCATCGGCCCACCCTGAGGGTAAACAATCTTTCACAGCTGTGTCTGGAGGCTTATCTACTGCTGATTGGAGGGTGGGGGCGGGGGGAATCCTGTCTGTGGACAATTATCACTACATCACATTGTTCTTAATTATTTTGCAATGCTTTGAGAGTAATGTGGGAATGATAATGGCGGTAAATAGAAATAGAGCAGATTCTTGTGATATGGAGAAGGAATTTATCTCTAACCGACTGAAGAATATAGTCTAGTATCTATTAGCGAATCCATGTCTGTATTCCTTAAAATCCCATTTCTTATTAAAATTATGAATGAGATAAATTGGCTAAGTAAACGACTTGACATGTATCCATTCAGTATTTTCTTACTCATAATTGATGCTTTAATAATTTGGTAATTATAAATTGATCAAATGGAAATGAGTTTTTGAGAAGCTCTATGTTGGTTTTAAAAGTAGTAGTCCAGTTTGCTTTTCTGGATGATTTTTTAAAAATGTCAGCAGTAGTGCCAATAAACACATGAAAATACATTTAATCATCAGGGAAACTAAATAATATAAAATACCATGTCATTTCAGCCAGAACTTTCACACAGCCAGAACTTTCACACTCAAAGAAAGAAACTGATGGAAAGGATGAAGGAATGGCAAAGTGTTACAATATCATTTTAGCATGCCAGTATTTTGTAACATACTTGTTAGAAAGTAAGGATTTTGTAGATCACTGCCACCTGTAGACACTAGCAGTGTGCTCCTAAAAGAGCAAACTGGACTAACATGAATCCAACAGTATTTGCCATGACACTTGAGATGGCCCCTTACTCTTAAACTCTGAACTTCCTTCCAATAATTTGAATAGGATTCCTGTTAGTTCTAAAATTTACAGTGGTAGTCATTAGAATTAGGAAAAAGTTTAAAGATACTTGCAGTGCATTTGGCATAATTCTAACACCTCACTGGATGTTTTAACTTTACATAGTGAGCTTATGAATTTCAAAACTGCTGCTCTGGTGAGTGTTGATGTGGTAGATACTGCTGATAAAGTTACCCATGGCCTGGGGTTAGGATTTCTATTTTGGTCAAGCTTCAAAAATGGCATATATAGCTTGATCATGCTAGCCTTTTTTGTCCTGGGAAAACATTTATTCCTGCCCACTGTGTTAAAGCTTTTCTTTAACAACATCAACATGTTGGCAGCCAAAGTACATGGCTTGAACCTGAAAATGTACCCCCAGACAGGGTTATTAAATTAAAAGACTGGCAAGCCAAGGACAGGTAAGATTCTGCAAGGAGCCTTACCAACCGAAGACATTAAGTGCATTGTTTTTGACAATGTATATTCCATGACAGGTAAGGAAGGCATTCTTGTCAGAACTACTTAAGACAGGTTAAGTCTTGTTAATCAAATAAAAAAGGGGGAGAGGCTGAGAACCTTTAGGGCTACTTGGCAAGAAGCTGACATGGGCTAAGGACAGGAAAATGGGCTGCTTGGCAGAAATATGACATTGGCCAAGGACAAGGAAGTAGGCTTCAGGCAAGAATCTGGCATTAGGCTAGAACAAACCAATAATTTTAGGTAGAAATCTAAATCTTAGGCTAGAACAAAGAAGTAATCTCAGGCAGGAACCTAAATATTAGGCTAGATCAAAGAAGTAATTTCAGACAGGAATCTAAATTTTAGGCTAGAACAAAGAAGTAGGCTTCAGACATAAAAATTACTTTGGGCTAGGACAGGGAAGTAGGCTCAGATATTTTGGTCATCCTGATAAGCCCTTAGAAACAGTGATCACCAGAGTGTTCACAGAATGTTATTACCTTGCTGATTCTTTGACTATTTGTGTTTATTGTCTTGCTTGTTCTTTGACTATTTGCATCTATTGTATTGCTTGCTAGTCCCTCAACCTAGAACTGACTTTAATACTTGCATTAAATTAAAAAGATATAAAAGCAAAAAGGAGGAGAGGGATGTGATAGTGGGTTTTAGGGAGGGAAAATGGGGAAAGGGGATGACATCTGAAATGTAAATAAATAATATATCCAATAAAAAAATAAACAAAAACCGAAAAATATGCTAATGTAATACAGAGAGAGGAGGGAGAGAGAGGAGAGAGAGAGAGAGAGAGAGAGAGAGAGAGAGAGAGAGAGAGAGAGAGAGAGAACTGGAATATCTTCTCATATTCTCAGCCCTCACTCTGCTCTGATATCTGTGTTCCAAGTTTGTCCCTGAGCTCCACTATTTTCCCTGTTCATCTTCTTTTTTTTTTTGGGGGGGGGGCAGTTCAGACAGGGTTTCTCTGTGTAGCCCTGGCTGTCCTGGAACTCACTCAGTAGACCAGGCTGGCCTCGAATTCAGAAATCCATCTGCCTCTGCCTCCCAAGTACTGGGCTCCCTGTTCATCTTCTTTTGAAAAGCTTAGCCTCAGTTACTTAAAGGTGGGACCTCATCACATGATCAGCAAGAATATTAGGTGCCTCTGGCCAATTAGGTTGACATGATTGAGCATAGGAGGAGACACAGGAGCTGAAGAAGCAGGAGTCATGGCTCTCCACACTCTTAAATAGCCTCCTGCTTCAGGATATTTTCATTTGGCATAGAGACTCTCCAAATGAATGCTTTTGGCCTCAAGTGATTGTACCATCATTCCAGACATGTGGGCAAGGAAGATTGGGAAATTGAATTCCATCTTTTAAAATGGATGCCATATATACTTCTCTTCTAGGCTTGAAAAGACTAGCTGCTTATATGGGAGTAAAGGGATTTCCACTGGGCATGATAGAACCATTGACAATCATGGAGTAGAGAATGCTCTGGTTAATTTCAAAATACTTGGTCTCGCACTCATGATGATGGCATAAACAAAATAATCAGTGAGACTAGGTTTATGGCAGTAGGAATGGAACATTTTACACTCTCTGGTAAAAGGAAAGGATGAGGGACAAGAGGCTTTATTGATAGTCCAGACTTTACCCCATACCTATTCTACAGGTAGTCTTAGGAGTACTAGACTAGAAAAGAAGTCAAATGTTAACTGATCAGAACTCTACATGAGCTTCCATTAAACCATCACATGGGATACAGTTGACAGTTCACTGATGCAACTGCTTTGAGTCAGTTCCTGCCACCCATGCTATCATAAGAAAACGTAAACAGGTCATTGGTTTAGACACACTTAGGAGAAATTACTTTGTTGTTCTGTCATCAGATTTATGTGTAGGGAAAGTAGATGTCTGTCATGCCTGTCTAGGACAAGCAAAAGGATACTTTCCTATCTGATCCTTTATAGAAAAATTGTTTGCTATACTGTGCTAAATATTACGGTTTCATTTCTGTTGTTTTTTCCAAAAGGATTGTACACTCTATGGGCAACAACAAATGCCACTGCTCACTGCTCTCCAACATTATGGCTCCTTAGTAACTTTGCCTTTAACAAGCTATGTCTTTCAGAATCAAATTCTTCAGTTTCTTCACAATTATAGTTTTATAACTTCAAAACCTGTAGTTTAGCATAAGAGGAAAGCAAGCATGGTTATCATTTATCTGAAGGGATTGATGAAATATTTACAATATAAACTTTATAAAAATGGCATGTTTCTTAAGCATAAAACTATAAGCAAATCTGCATAAAAGTTAAAGTTCTAAAATAGGTCTTTCTACACCCAGGATATTAAATGTTTCATGAGTTTGAGAAAATAATTATCTCTTCATACAGGTTTCAAGGTGTTTTGCCTCTTTCTCTTGTCTTTTGGTCATGTTTGTTGGTTTTTTGTAAACAGCATATCAAACTTTTTGCCTCTGTCAACCACTTTTTTATTCCTATGAAGCAGAGGACTCAGGTAAATCAGACATTTGAACGAGTAGATTCAAAATTACACACAAAAATGACAGAGCCAAGGAGAGAGGCAGTCACTGCTCAGGCAGAAATGATTCTTTTGGGTTCTAAAAATGTCTTCTCATTATTTAATCATTGTGTTGGATTAGAATCTGATTTTGCCAATAAAACTATTTGTGTGATCATGCCTGATCAAGTGACCACTTTCCACTCTTGGAATTTGTATATTTCACTTCAGAATTTTGAAAGTTCATTGGTGTCTTAGGTCAGCTCACATTTGGGCAGTCATGTTTGTGACTTTATGGTATTGCTTATAATATTAACAAAAGAGAGGAAAGGGAAAGTAGAAATAGTATTAAAGTTATAATCTTAAAACTCCCAAACTCAGAATTTTGAAAGTAAATTGGAAAAAAAAATCAAAGGTGGGAGGTATGTTTCAATAAATAAAGCAGAACATGATATGAGGGGACATGAGATAAATTTCAGCATGAACTTCTCCTACCAAGGAGTTCCTTGGAAATGGATAGTGTGTCTCCATAGTGTCTGCAAGGGAGAATTCCATTAAAAACCGTAATTCATGTGCAAAGCCTCATTCTAAAACAAACATTTATTATCAATATTTCGATACATCCAATGTGCTAGATAAGAACTTATTGTTAGAATATAAATTAGTGCTTTTCCATGCAAGTTTTATGATTGTTCAGGAAAGCTAGCCTTCTGTTCAGAACACCATGCCAGTGTTGTGTATAAGAAAGGATGTTTGCTTACATCTATGCATGTACATTTACATTAAATATGGTGGAAATCTATTCTACTTTAGAAGCTTGTATGGTTTTCCTCTAAGGTCTATGGAAAAGTCTTTGTTTTAGGGTAGTTATATTGATATACAAAGTGTTACAAACTATTGAGTTTAAAAAGCACAAACTTACTTCTCAAAGTACTGAGACCTGAAAATTCCAGCATCAGTATGCTGGCAGGTTTTGTGTGCAGTGATAACTCACTTCTTGGTTTATAAGTAGCTATTTTTTACCTGACACCTCATATGGAGAAATAAGCCATCATTCTTCTGGGGCTTCCCTTCTAATGACATTAATTCAGTTCTAGACAGCTAGTTTCTCTTCAGTACTAACCAAACTATGAAGGCCCCCACCTCCTAAACATTACCTTAGAAGTCAGGATCTCAATATAAATATTTGCGGACCATAAACATTTAGTCTATAGCAAGCCTATTACTGCACACAAAAACCCAAGTCTCAAGGTTTTTCCAGCCTTCTTTATATTGCCTTCATTGATAAAAGGTTCAGCCATTGGCAAAATTAACTTTCACCACTATGGAATATTTCTTGTAAAGTCTATAAATGGAACTCTAGAATTTGGCCATCCATTTAGTCTGAAATGAAAAGAAGCTATGTGAACATAATATTCAACTTTCTGTACACACCACAACCTTTGATAAATGAGTTTAAGTCTTTTAGGAAATAAGAAAATGACATAGATTAAAATCCAGGTAACAAATACATTGTCAAATGACATACATGGAAATTGAACTGGGGTATCTGGAAAGTAATTTCCTAAGCATACAATTATTAGATACAGCATTTCATGTAGACATCATTTCTTTTTTATTCTTGAAGATGGAAAGAAATGGATTGAAAAGAATGATTTATTATTGCCATTCTTTAGATTGTCTTTGCAAAATTAAAACAAACAGAATAGTCTGTTGTTTAAGTGAGATTAAGTTTGGGTCTGCCAACTCGAGGAAAAAAAAAACAACTGGATTGATAAGAGTCTAGCAGTGTTCCTTGAAGAAGAAAAGTATCATATTTTAATAATCTTAAAGAACTATGTCTTCCAAGAGGAGCAAAAACTGTGTCAAAGTTAAAAGGCATCCTGCCATTATCTGCTCAATTTGCTGCAAGTACTGCCAATCAACTTAGTGGACAAATTCAGCCTGAATCTGCAAGCAAATGGAAGCTCTTCAAAGGGAGTTTATGAAGGAGAATGCAAAGAAGGGAAATAGACATTGGCTGTAGACATACTCTGTGCAAGAATTGATACTAGGCACTTTACATTCAAACAGTATTTAATAGTCAGAGTGACAGTTCGGTGTTTTAATTGTGAATGATTTACTTAACATTACATAGTCATTCATGGATTGAGAATTCAAATTTAGATTTATGTGTTTTCAATGACTATCTAATAGTGTGTTATATACAAATAAACATAGGTAGATAAGTGATGTAGTGGCATTGTGTGTGTGTGTGTATATGTCAAAATTAATATGAATTCCTTTAACAGTATAGAATCATAGAGGTAACTTGCTGTCATGTTGAAGAGAAAAGCAGCAGAGAGTTTGTGTTTAAATTTTTCTGTATCTAAAGAATTCTGCATTTTTTTTCTTCTTCTTCTCTAGAAACCTCAAAGAATTCCTAAGTCTTTGGAATCTAAGTAAGTTTTAGTTGAACACATCTTTTTTGATCTTCCCCCAGATTGATACAAATTATTCATCCTGAAAGATCAATAATTATCGGTTTTGTTTGAGTTTCCTGGGTCTGTGTTTTATGACAAATTTATATGATGTGTTAGCACATCACAAGGAAAGCAATAGGAAGTGGTGCCGGGCCTTTGAGAGATAACAAGGGAACTAACCAATTTGTGAAGATTTTTTTTGGGGGGGTCAAGAAATCAGGAAAAGGGATGTTGCTTCCCATGCCAGAAGAAAGAACCCTGTTTATTTGAAAGAAATCCCTGAAAGAAAGCATTATTAAGCAAGAGACAGTGGCTCAAACCCTGTTATTTGTTCTTATAGTTTTATGGGAAGGGGAAGCATTAAATAAAGTCTCAAAATTATAGTGCAAACGCAGTTAAGATTGCTATAAACCCTTCAATTGTTAATGTTGGTTAGTTTTAACAAAGGTGACCCTTGTGCTCCTTCTCAGACAAAGAACATCTTTCCTGATTATTGTTTGCAAATGTGCTGTTCCCCAAACAAAGTTCTCTCACTCTCTCTTTTCTTCTCCATCATTCTGGGTCTTAGACACAACAGATTTACAATTCTCAATAAAAATCTGTATTTAAACTCAAAGACAACATGCTCGATGTATTATCCACAGCATTTAAAGGGTCAGAACATTGTAAATCCTTTCTATGGTTAAGTTTACCATTGTTTATTCATTCTAGTAGGAAATAGCATGGTCCAAGATCACATATCTACAGCACATGTAAGTGGGAAAAAATAAACACAGCAAATCTATTCCCATTCATAAAGCAATGCAATAGTCAGGACATTATCCTATTATGAACTGAAGCTTTGTGAACATTTTCAAATTTTTTATTATTTTATGTATGTGAGTAGTTTACTTGCATGTAAATAAATGTATGATATATGTGCAATGCTCACAGAGGCTGAAGAGAATACTGGATCTCCTGGAACAGGAGTTAGATAGTAAATCCCATGTGGTGCTGGGAATTAATTGAACCAGGTCCAGTGAAAGAGCAGTCAGTGCTCTTTCTTCTGAGTCATCTTTCCAGTCTTGGGAGAAAGTTTTTTCCTCTTCAGTTTTGAAGCTTATTTCTCTCTCTTTCATTTCCACAGATATTTCTTATTCCCATGGAAGCATGAGTGCTTTGCTTGTTAAATAAAAGGAGAGGCATTACAACAATAACAGTTCCCTAAAACGAATGCTCTAGTACTGAAGCATGTATCAGAACTGAAACCATGAAGTCAGGTGCAATTTTCTTCATGTATGTATATGTTCTGTGGAAGGGATATGCTCAGCTGGACACTAGCGAAGCTTCACCTCTGTGGCGGTTTTATGAACTTTAAATGAGCTGGTTATTTATTATAATATGAAGTTAAGTGTTGGTGTGATTGGTTGTTTGGTAGATGTGGTTATCCATAGGTGGTTAAGGTGACCCTTCTCTATTCTTAGAGTGGCTGGGACTCAATCAAACCTCAGACTGTGAGCTTGCCAAATTGTGTTAGCCAATTAAATGAAATAGATCTTTTAATATTAAGAGAGAGAGAGAGAGAGAGAGAGAGAGAGGCAGAAAGAGACAGAGACAGTGAGAGACAGAGACACAGAGAGGAGTGACAAAGAGAGAGAGAGAGAGAGAGAGAGAGAGAGAGAGAGAGAGAGAGAGAATCTACTGGCTTATTTTACTGGAAACTTTTACTACCTCTAATAAACCTTCCCATTATCACCTGATCATAAATCAAGTTATAAATTCTTCCATGTATAATTATTAGAAAATTCAACTGGAAACTTTCTAATGCATGTATGTATGTGTTCCCTTATACAAGTTTGACATTTGATTGTACATTCCACACTACATTGAAAACTTGGGTCAGTGACGAGAGGCTTTGTCCGGTTTGGAGGTCCTTCCTTGAGGGTGTTTTGACGTGCTGGGCGGTTTGTGCTTTCATTACATTCGTTAACAGGTCAAAATGCAGATCTTCGTGAAGACCCTGACCGGCAAGACCATCACCCTAGAGGTAGAGCCCAGTGACACCATCGAGAACGTGAAGGCCAAGAACCAGGATAAAGAGGGCATCCCCCCTGACCAGCCGAGGCTCATCTTTGCTGGTAAGCAGCTGGAAGATGGCCGCACCCTCTCTGATTACAACATCCAGAAAGAGTCAACCCTGCACCTGGTCCTCCGTCTGAGGGGTGGCTATTAATTCTTCAGTCTGCATTCCCAGTGGGCAATGATGGCGTTACTCTGCACTCTAGCCATTTGCCCCAATTTAAGTTTAGAAATTACAAGTTTCAATAATAGCTGAACCTCTGTTAAAAATGTTAATAAAGGTTTTGTTGCATGGAAAAAGAAAGAAAGAAAGAAAGAAAGAAAGAAAGAAAGAAAGAAAGAAAGAAAGAAAGAAAGAAAGAAAACTTGGAAATCCTCAACTTGCATCTGCTGTTGGGGGCTGACTTTTAGCAGAAAGCGGCTATCAGCTTTGCAGCCATCTTGAGCCATATACCCTGACATGTGACTTGGATTACAATAGCCTACAACAGCTGAGCACACTCCGATAATCTTGGTTTAGATACCTTGAGATTAAGGTGCCTGAGATTAAAGGTGTGTGACTTAAGAGTGTAATTTAGAGATAAGATTTAGAGACAAGACCTAAGGGCATGATTAAAGGTGTGACCAAAAGGCATGGCTTAGAAGTGAGACATATAAAAGGCAGAGACAGAACAGAACAGAGAACCAGACACAGCAGAGAGAAGACACTTGGAAGAGAACTTGGAGAGCAGGAAGAGAACTTCCAAGAGTAGGCACTTGGAAGAGAACTTGGAAGAAGTAACTTGGAACTTGGAGGGACTAGGAGCTAGGGACTAGGCACTAGGAACTCAAGACTTAGGACTTAGACTGAAGAATAAACGGGATTGAATTACACTCTGTCTGGTCTCCATTCTTCGAGTCCATCCTCACTCTCACTCTTGCTGAACCCCAACCCGAGGACCAGAGCAGCAGCTCGGGCTGGGATACAGTGGCCGCCCAAACGTGGGTCGGCCCGGGCCTCAACATTTTGCTTGGGCTGCGACATTTTTTGGCCACCCCAAAGTGGGGCTAGTGTGGTTCCCAACAATCTGCTAATTAATATTATACCTCTGAAAGTAAATAGAATCAGTATGTTGGCATCTATCACTAAATTCAATAGTTGGGTTACCTCTTCTGTTTTCTCCTCACTGTAATAGGAATGAGTAGCTTATATTTTTGGTTTATATGAATGCATAACATAATGCTGCTAAATTCAGAGAAATGCTATCCATGGACAGACAGAACCAGCATTATTCTGGGTCAAATATGTATTAATTCCTTTCAAAAATATGGTAAAAAATGTGTGAAATTAAATAAAGTCAATTATTTTATAATTGGTATAACTGGTGATTTGTTAAATAATTTAAGCTACAAATTGACAGCTTCATGCATTTTTATTCTTAACTACATGTTAGGCTTCATATTCTCAAGAAAGTTTCTTGGGAAAATGACCTGCCAAACTCTGCCAGTCTCTTTATCTGTATTTAAAAAGCCAACCACAAGTTTAGAGTACAAACTTTCAAATCAAGCATAATCCCTCCAGAATGATGCGCTACAGATTCTTTCTAAGGTAGAGAGCTATTTATAGAGTACTGAAAGTACCACTGAAAGGGGATTTAAAGCAAGATACAGATTAATTCCAGCAGTTCAAATAAATGAAGGCCCTATATTACTTGAATGTAAAACATTCTCTATTTCCAGAATTTTACCAGTCTCCCATGCCTATCGTTTGTCCCATGCTCTTGATTGCTTCATTTATGTCTAAGGAACAGAATGATTAATCTTACCCCATGCAGAAATGTGCATGGCTACACCAGACATCTGGCATGTCAACTATCAGTAGATCAGCCACGTGGCAGCTAATGATAGCACACATAATCTAGGACTCTAAACAATGGCATCCACATCAAGGGCTTATTTATGACACAGGAACTGGTGATGAATCACACGGGCTGCCTGGAAATGCACTACCTGAAGGGGATAGCCCTGGGATGCTGAGAAATGGCACCAGATGTTGTTAAGCAGCCTTTCTCACATATGTACCAAAGAGGGACATGTGTTCTATTTCCCAAACTGATGTATACTGAATGTTAAGCCTCAAATCAACAGGATTCAGATCTGGGTATGTGTCTATTAATTAGAGGTTAATCTATTAACTATATTAATAGCATCATCAAAATGTTATACAAGTCATGCAGACATGAAGAATTAGAAACCTATTGTTGTTTCTAGAAATTAAATGAAGGGTCCTATGTGTGTTAGGACTGCATCCCTATCCAAATTAATTTTGTTTTACATTGTATAGTGACTTTTTCTTTTATCCATTAAAATATCATAATAATTTAAATATCCTGTGGGACTGTTGGTCTTACGAATTTCTTTTCAGAAGTTTGAGCAACAGAACAGAAGCAAAGTCATAGCCCAGTTCTACCCATCTTTTTATTACCTCTGACTACAGACTTCTTCAGATAGAAGATCAAGTTCAAAAGAGTAATTTCTATCACGCAAATAGGACTTGGCAGTCTGGGGAGTTAATGGGGCTGTTTCATGTCAACTCAACTCTGTGATCTAATTTCAGATTGTAGGAAATATGCCAACTCCAGTGTCTAATTAGAGTTATTCATTGGAAATTATTTGTAGCCAACCTTTAATCTCTTGTAGCAAAGTGCACAGAGAGTGTTGCCATCAGGAACATTGGCAGCATGGATGTTGGATAGGGTTTCATAAGAAGATGTGAAATGCAGTTATATGTAGGTTACACAATTAGCTTGGCTGAGAAATATCTCAGACTGTGGGATGCTAAGTTTGGCTAAATTTAGTGACAGGTCCCATTTTCCACTCAAATACTAGAGCTGTGCCTATGTATATGGGAGGTGTCTTTCTCCCAACAGTCTCCACAGAGGACCAATGCTAGAGTAGATTGGCACATTTTACTAGATTTATTAAGATTAAGTAAAATCCCTCTTCATTTGTTAACACATTTACACTCAGCTGAGTTTAATCCCAGTATTCTTTTCTTTGGCTGTGATGAAATACCATGGCAAGCAACTTAAAGAACAAAAGCTTTATTTATTTATTTATTTATTTATTTATTTATTTATTTATTGGTTTATGATTCTGGAAGGCTAAACTCTGAAACAGAGGAAAACACAGAACAGGTGGCAGGCAGGCATGGTGACAGGAAAAAGAACATGGTTGAGTACATTTTACTACACTTTGGGGAAGCATGGAGAAAGAATAGCGAAGGTGTTGAGGTTACAAGTCCTCACAGCCAATCCACAGTGACATACATCCTCAGCAATACTCG
Organism: Arvicanthis niloticus; assembly: GCF_011762505.2. NCBI lineage: Eukaryota > Metazoa > Chordata > Mammalia > Rodentia > Muridae > Arvicanthis > Arvicanthis niloticus. The sequence continues at coordinate 36,748,776 of NC_047669.1, read as the reverse complement.
GCCTCTTAAAGCTTCTATGACTTCTCCAGATGGTGCCACCACTTGCAGATCAAGTGTAGAAATATTTGATTCTGAGGAAATATTTTATATTTAACTCATAACAATTCTGTTATGACAAAGGACGTCTTATCCTACAATACATTCTGTGATTAAAAAAAAATTTTTCCCATTTGGTTCACTGCTGGGCACATAATGAGACACTAAATATTTTACTCAGTAACTGTGTGAAGCAGGATTTGTCTGGAGAGGAGAGGATGCCGTGTATGAAGATTTGTTGGCAATCCTACATAATATTTTGTAATCAAATAAGTTAACATGACTGATGTCAGCACACTGATCACTCTACCCCACTCTGCTACATTCCCTTGCTCACCTTGTCTTTACACTATTTTGTGTTTAAAATATTTGAAAATTTTTAAAATGAAAGTGTTCTGTAGAGCTAATGAATGACCTATCTTTCCCTGTTGACTATAAGGCAAGGGAATTTATTTTCTTTGCAATATCACTGCTCTAAGCCAAAAAATTAAAATAAAAAGCAACTTTAAATCATGCAGAGAATCTACTGCACACAAAAGGAGCTGATAGAAAAAAATGCAATAACAGGAACAAAAATACAAGAAACCACATAGTCAGCAAATTTTCTCTTTCATCCCCTGCACTGAAACATTTCTCTTTATTATCATTCCTTTCACTTTCTGCCCAAAGGGAGACATTTCTTCCACTTAATATCATCTTCCCTCCACAGCAAAGAATTTTGGCATTCATTTGTCCACTGTGAATGGCAAAGAATGTTACCTATTGCTATCCAGTGGTATTAAAATACTAAAAGATGATCAACTTCTGATTGTATAAGAGTTCTTTGATGATAAAAGGCTGACTCAGAAATATTGAAATAATGCTATTTTTTTCATTCTATATTGATGAGTGTTGGCTAGTAAAAAGTGCATGGTTCAGTGAAAGCAAATATACAAAATTAACATTAAGCCTTCATTAATTATAATAATTTAGTATTTGTAGATATTGTGACTATTTAAAAGAGGATTAATAAATTTGCCAGGTCATTTGGGGAAAATAACTTCTTTATAAATAGCCTTTAGTACTAATAATTAAGATTAATAATTAAACTGTGCTCTTTTTGAGCTGAGTATTACTTTTATGTTTTTACTTTTTTACTGTTTTCTCAGTAAGAATAGTTAAACAGATAAGGAAAAATCCACACCACAACAAAATAGCAGAAATTAATAAATACTGCTCAGTGATAACTCTTAATAGTAATAATCTTAATTTTCAATAAAAATATACTGACTTACAATTTAGATTAGAAAAGAGAATCTATCTTTCTGCTGCATGCAGATACAAACCTCACCATCAAGGTTATACATCACCTTATGGTATGGGTGGATGTGAATGTACACTATTCATACCATAAATGAGAAAAGGGGATTCTAAACAAGTGGAAACATGAAGCAATCAGGCATAGCTATTTTTAATATCCAAAAAAATAAACTTGAAGCCAAACTGACAAGAAGATTTGGTGAGGATACTACATACTACTAAAGAAAAAAATTCACCAAAGTGATATAGCAGTTTTAAACATTTATGCATATAAAAGAAAAAGTACTGCATCTGAAGTTTCCATATTGATTATAATGCAGCAATAGGGGGTGACTTCAATATTCTATTCTCACAAATACACAGGTAATGCTGACAATAAGGAAACAGAAAGCTTTGAGTGGGGCTAAAGTCCACTTAAATAGCATCATAAACTAAATGGATCTAACAGACATCTATGAAATATTCCACCAAAATGCTAAAGTATACTCTAATCAGTAGCTCATGGAAATTTCTCTAAAACTGATCACATATTAGAACAGAAATCCAGTCTTAATGTGTATAGGAAAATTGAAATCATGCTCTGAGTTCTATCTGACCTCCATGGATTAAAGCTAATTATAAACATCAAATAGAAATAACCAAATGTATACAAACTCATGGAAGCTGAACAACTTGACAATGGGTGAATATCAAGTTGAGAAAAAAATCAAGTAGAAAATTTAAAAACTTTTAGAGCTGAATAAAAATTAAAATACAACATACACAAACATATGGGTCATAATGAAAGAAGTTGTAAATAGTAAGTTCATAGAACTAAGGACCTACGGTACACTTAAAATATCTGGAAAAAAAAACAGGAAGAAATAACATTTTAAAAAGTAGATTGGAAGAAATAATCAAATTTAGGACAAAATCATTGAAATAAAAACAAGAAAAGGTGCAGTGAATCAATAAAAATGAAGTGCTGATTCTTTGAGAAAATCAACCTGTTGACAAACCCTTAGCCACATTAACCAAAAGAAGAAAGGAACCAAATCAACAAAATTGAGGTAAAAATGGATAAATAACAGAAAACTCAGAGAATAATATCTATATAATTTAAAAATCTGTATTTCAGAGACTGAGGAAAGAGTGGCATTGGGGTGCATGAGGAGAAATTCACAATGAATCAATAAAAAGTTTTTAAAACCTGTAATCCAAGAAACTAGAAAACATAAAGGAAGTAGATGAATTTCTTGCATGTATAACCTACCAAAGTTAAGGCAAAATGAAGAGTTTAAACAGGCCCATAACTCCCAGTGAAATAGAAGCAGTAATTAAATTTCCCCTAAGCAAAAAAGCACATAGATCTGATGGATTCACATAGGATTCTAAGAGACTTTCAAAGAAGTGCTGACACCAATACCCCTCAAAATATTCCACAAATAGAAACTGGAACATTTCCAAATTCTTTGTATGAGTACACTATTTCCAGCTACCAAAATCACATAAAGACTCGACAATAAAGATCATAGATCTCTATCTGTTATAAACATAAATACAAAAATTCTCAACAAAGTACTTGCAAACCATCAAGACCACACGCAAAAGATTATCCACTGATGTTGAAACTCAAAGAGTTCTTTGAGAAGTCAATTGGATGGTGTTTTGCGGGGGGTGGGGGGGCAAAACGTTTAATTGAAGCAGACAGAGGTAAAAAGATGTTCTGCTAAAACAAGCACATGAAAGGACATGTGATGAAGGATTCTTCCTTAATGACACACATATATTGGTTTGTCTTACATTGCATAGTTGAATTAAATTTGTTGGTACTCCATAGAGAGAAACACATTAAAAAAAAAAAAAAAAAAAAAAATTCTGGTGGTATGCTGCAGTTTCTTGCTGCCTCCTTGGACTCAGGATGATTGGCAGAGTGATGACAGCTGAGACAGATGCACATGCTGAGGTAAGACACGTGGAGGACACATGATGTTTGGAGGGAATAAACAGGACTCGGAATACTGATAGCGGTGAGCTTGGCTTGCTTGTACAACTAGCTGTGCAAGGCTTGTGTGTCTCACATCTTCTCTAATCTTCACTTCGCTGAGAGAGGCACAGTGAAGAACTTTCCCCTGGTGTTCCTCCTGGTCCTTCCGTCTGACTTGTGCTGAAGCTGAGGCCTGGCTGTCTCTGCCAGTTCATGTTCCCACTATTGCTAACCCAACTCTCCTAACTGAACTGCTGGTATTTCCATGAAGTGTTTGCTAGTGGATCAGGCTGCCACAGCTAATCTGTGAACTGAACTGCTGATTTCCAGAAACAGAGACAGGAGTTGCTCCAAAGAGCAACTAAACAGGTCTACTTCCCTATATCCTGTCTTTCCCACTACCTCTGGTGAGTTGTGGGTTAAAAGGGAGGTTAAAATATTTAAGAATCATCATTAAAAATAGGTTTTAACAAAATTAAAGTTACAATATACCATGGTCAAATTGGTTTATTTTAAAGATGCTGGTATGGGTCAATATATATAAATCAATAAAAATAAATGTAATCTACCACATGAACCACACTAAAAGAGAAAAACAAAACAAAACAAAAGGAAAACAAAAACAAAAACCAAACAAAACAATATCCTATAAGATTATCACATTAGAAGCAGAAAAAGCCTTTGGCAAAAGTCTAAACTTCATGATAAAAGTCTTGGCGAGACTTAGCACATGCAGGGCCATATACCAGTATAACAAAGGTAAGTAACTCAAAGCATTTCTACTGAAATCAAAGACATTTTCTATTTTGTATTAGTATAAGCAATAAGAAATTACCCAGCTTGTATCATTAAGAAAGAGAACCAGACATATAAAAGTGAGATTGAAATGTAAACTTTTTCCCAAAGCCCACCCATTGGTTTTACCACACTCTTTTCCATCTGCAGCCTCACTAGGCACCAGCAATCGATGCCTTCCTAACTACAGAGCACTGATGCCAAGCTGTGGGATTGCGGCATTTAGATTTGCAAAGCTCAACGACTGGTGTTGCAAAACAGCAAAAGCCCTGGATTGAGTCATCCGACTTCTTAAGAATTCTAGGCTGGATCCCACCACATATCAAATGGCGTGGCCCCAAAAGGACATAGCTCACTAAGCTCGTTTTCTATTTTTTCTCTAGTGGAAGACGAGAGCAGCTGGTATAGTCTGAGCAATCCACTAAACTTAGAACCATGGTCAGCAGGCAGACACGCTTTTTTTAAAGCCTTGTCTGGGTGTCTACATTCAAATTGCCTAAGTTTTAACTACTCACAAAATTGGGCAACTGTCCACACATATTAAAAGAGAGGTGGAATAATTCTTTCTGATTTTTCTACTTCAACTCTACACATCCTGTGAAGAAATCCCCACATATACAGATCTGGTGGATGGTGTCTGTCAGTTTCTGTGAGAAGAGGGAGACCACTCACTACTCTCTGAGTCTGTATTTTCTGTTGTTGGCATTAGAAGAGCATAATGTGTTAGGGAGTTGGCAGCTGCCTCATGCTGGTTTTTATACAATGTTAACAATGATCTATAAAAGAGAAAATGATGACTTCCAAATCTATTGATAGAGTTTCAAATACCTGAATAGAACAATATGTAAATCTTACTTGCTGTAAACAATTAACCTGGGAGATTTGAGATTGAGAAACAAAGAGGGAACACTGGTGTGACAGGGCCCACATCAGTGTAAACAGAATCTAGAGCTGCCTTCTTCCTCTCCTGTGACCATTGTGGTACCTGGCATAATTATCATTGGCTTTCTGTCATCGCCTAGAAAAAAAAAATTCTCATAAACATGACTGAATACATCTCTGGCAAAGCACAGTCACTGCTATGTATTACATTTTTGATCTGATTTTAAGGTACCTATTTATTGTAGTTTTGGTTTGATTTTTAGTGCTGATGATCAAACCAATGACCTTGAACATTCTAGCAAAGTGTTTTACCATTGAACTATATCCCCAACACCAACAGGTGTTAGATTTACAGGAAAAAAAAAAATGGATGGTCATATATTTCGCCAACTCCCTGACTTGTTACATATTCAGATCCCTTTATTTTTAACATTTTATAATGGCATGGTACAATTGTAAAAATGATGAGCCATTATTCTACTGTGTTGCTATTATCTGAAGTCTTTATCTGCTTTACTATGTATCGATGGTTATTGCTTTGCTGTGCTCAAATCCTGTCGAGGACTCATTCCATTTAGTTATTGTGACTCTGCAGGTTCCCCTTGGTTGAGACAGTTTTGGTTTTCATGAATTTTGACTTCCTTGACAGTTTTCAGGAACACCTGTCAAGTGTTTTGTAGAATGTTGCTCTCTGGGGATTTATCTGATGTTTTCTTCATCCTAAGACCTGAGTTATTATTTCTTATGAGATGGGTCACAGAGACAGGGTATTATTTTTATCACATATAGTATCACCATGACATTGACTTTTAACAACGGTGTCAGGCTCTTCTACTACAGTTACTTATTTTTCTTCTTTGTCTTGCAGTACCTGTCCAGCTCTCACTGAGTGTGGAGTAATGATTTCCTTCCCTCGGGATGGGATATCAACACTGTTTGCTTGGAATTTTTCTACATAATATGTATCTTTTTCACCTTTTATTAACTTAACCCATTACATACTTATTTTAACATGTGACACTAACATTGGTATGTTTAGTTACAATATTAATTTACTGATTTTGTTGCTGTGGTCACTGCAAAACCTGCCATTGTTTCATGTGTCTCTTTGTCAGACTTCCATCAATGGAGGTTTTTTTATGAAGGGGTTTGCATTCCTAATCTTTGTTTCTATTATATTGTGTTCTTGCTTGATACCTTCCTAAAGGATTCAACTTCACAACACCCAAGATTTAGCTTGCATATTTCCACTCCAAGTTCTAGAATCTGACCCTGCAAGTATTTCTCCAAAGAACTTTTCTTAACTTATTTAATTTGTTATTGAATAGTGACATTAGAAGTAAAGGCAAAGTGTAAGACATGCTTGTGCTACCCGAGGTCTTGTTGTTTTGGCACTCTTCAGCTAAAAGAACAAAATATGTGTCCTATTCTGTGTTTATATACAACATTAGTGAATTTTTCTTTTTTTTTTTCTTTATTAAGTTAAACAAGAATTCATACTGTACTGAGCTAACCAAGAATGTATGGACTCCTTTAATCTACCTCTGCATTGCAATTTCAACAGAGAGAAACATAGCTCTCCACATCCATCCATCAGAAGTTTAGTTTCTTTGTAGTTATAAGGCAGTGCCTGAGCTGCTAACTAGTGGAAAACAGCTTCAGGAATGTATACTTCTTTTGCTTTTTATGTTCAGGTATACTTTCCTTTAATAATCAGGATTTTTAAAAGGTAGTTTCTCTTTCCGCTGCTCTTATTTGGCCTCTAGTAAGGTCTAATTGCATGGTTCCAAGAATTTAAACTTTACAGAAGACCTTGTGTCAATCTGTCTGTTTGTGGACTTGATACTGTTTTTAATTATCTTTAATCTTTTTTAACAGTCCAGTCTTTAACCCCCTTCAAGTCTATACTCTGAAGTTCCTCATCCTATTTCTCTTACCCTGTCTCCAAGAGGATGTCCCCATTCTTCCACACCCGCACACTGCCAGGCCTCCCCACTCCCAAACTTGTCTATTTGTGGACTTGACATGTTTTACAGAGGAAACGTTATAATACTAATATTATAATAACATAATATATTAATATGTTAATACAATATTCATACATAGACTTTAATCAATTCAGTAGCAGTACAGTGTACATTTGATAAGACTAATGATACCACCAACAGCTGTCTTTCCATTTCACCAGCCACATGTCAACAATAGGGAAGTTGAAAGCTGAATGTCAGGAATAAAGCATACCATATAAACCCATGGTTCTCAATCTGTGGGTCACAAACCCTTCAGAGGTCAAACAACGCTTTTATTGGGGTCATGCCTTACCATCAGAAAACACAGATGTTTACATTACAATTAATACTATCAAAATTACAGTTATTAAATAGCAACAAAATAATTTTATGGTTGGGGTCAACACAAAAACATTGCTGCATTAAGAAGGTTGAGATGCACCATGAGTCATGCCACCAGAACTTAGTGAGATTCTCTGCAAAGAAAGTTTTCATTGCTCCAGAGGCAAGTTCTGCAGAAATAAGAATTCAGTATCCTTGTTAGCCAATGGAAACTACTGGTCAGGCCAGTAGAAGACATCCAGAGTTTAGAAGTGACTTGTGGATAAGGCCAGTAGGCTTAGATTTTTTTAAATACAGGTTCTCAAATGCTTTGAGCCCCCTTCTAGCTCATCATTCAAAGGTGGGGAGAAAGATGATAAATAGGACCAGGGGATGTGGATCTGTTTAGTAGTTCTTTGGAGTGATTCCAATCTCCAATTGTCAGGATAGCAGCAATCCAGTTCAAAAGTGTCACCAAACACAAATCAACAGTGGTGGCACCATCCAGCAGAAACATCCAGGCCTCCCTGAACTGGCTGGAGTCACTGGGAGCTGGGTTGCCTAGAGAAATTCTCTGCTGTGTCTCTCCCAATGAAGTGAAGATCAAAGAACACTCCAGATCAACGAGGCATTGTACCCTGTCACTGTCAATTGAGTCCTATTTATACTCTCTCCAAACACCACATGTCTTCCTACTGGTCTTGTCTCAGCAAAACGCCATGTTAGTCTGCCTTTGTAAGACATCACATGAATCTGCATCACATGACATAACCAGAAACTTCCACTTCTGAGGCCTCTGTCTTTCCAGATTGAGTGTGCATCATTAAGCCTGCTGGAGGTCCTTTAATATTTTTCTAACAGCAACAACTTTAAAAAAAAAGACAGATTATGGTGGAGAAAGGGTATGACCTCTGAACACCCTTTATAGTAACACTAATTACTGTTAATGTCTGTGTTTGTGTGTAATATGTGTGTGTTTGCAAGTATGTATGTGTGTGTGCTTGTTTATGCATGTGTGTTTGTGTGTGTGTGTGTTTTATTGGATAAGCCATAGAATCTGTTACTCCATTTACACATTAAGTCAGATTTAATGTCACTCAAGTGTTTGAGTATTTCTTTCAGTACATGAGGTCTCTATATTAATGGCAGCTTTTGATTTTGTGTCTTTTTTCTTAATTGAAGAAGGAAATAAGATTATTCTATCTCTAAATAAAGTTTTATAAAATTAAATTGAATTCAACATAAGAAAAACTGAATTTTCACTAAATACCAGCCCCTAGAACAAGGTTTCTTTGGACAGACATGTAACTGCTTTCACCGGGCTTATGGTTAAATAATAAATTTATATGGTTAACCAGATCCTCATTATAAAAGTGTGACTGGCACTCTGACTGATATTAAATAACAAGAAAAAATTAAATAAAACTTTTTTCTTTTAATTAAATGACAAATGCCTGTTTTTAGGAAACACCTAAAACTGCTTCTAAATAGTTAAAAGATTGTCCCTGTGTGTGTTTAGCTGGGAGAAGGGAGCTATAGCAGTAAGTTAAAGCTTCATTCTACTAGAAAGAGACACTTCTTGGAAGGTAATTTTGGGCCCACAAGGGCAGGAGCCTTCTGAAGCTCTTTACCTCTCTGTAGTAGACAGTCACCTTGGTTGCTTTCTTGACTATGTAGTTGGATCTATCAAGACTCTCCAAGTATTCTCTCTAGGCTGTCTTTTCAGCTTCAGAAATATAAATATTATTATTAGAATAAGAGAGTTTTTCAATCAACTTGGGACTTTATTCTCATGCCCAGCAAGAAGGACACCCTGTTCTAAGTGATAACAAATTCTTAATTTACTGAAATCTCTGCTTCAATCAGATCGACTGCTGCAGTCTACTGCCTGAGCTGATAGCTCTTATCTGCAGTAACTCAGGAGTAAAGGTGGCGAGGCTGAATTGCTGCTGGTCTCCTTCCAGTCAAGGTCTTCTGGCTAAAAGACATGGAAGGGTCATTTCTCATCCAGAACATCTGGGTTGAGCATAGGGGTTTTAGGGCAAGGCATTAAAGAGAGAGAGAGAGAGAGAGAGAGAGAGAGAGAGAGAGAGAGAGAGAGAGAGGATAAGAGAGGATACTTTGAGAGAGAATACTTTGAGGGTATTTACAAGCCATTTCAGTATTAAATTCTGTTAATCATGTAATAGCCAAAAGTGATTGTAGCGTTAGCATGAGATTAAACAGAACATGGTCACTGCTGTCTTTTCTGCTAAACAGTGGTTATTACTTTAATGGGTGCAATTTTTCTTATGTTTATGCTTGTAATATCATTCACAAATATGAATTCACTTTGTTATTTGTGAACCAAGAATTGTGTTCTTTCCTCTGCTGATGAAATAGTTTAAGCTACCCATGCTGTTGATATTTAGAGCTCAGGCCTGACGTGTGCTTTCTAAAATCCTCCATCACCATCTATGAGTACTTTCTCCTCAAACAGTATGAGCCTGTCCATTGCATCTCTTAACCAACACTTAAGGTATGGTAAATGCTCTGCTTCTAAACACAGATGACCCCAATTCAAGTGTCATTAGGCGACTGTTGAGTGTACAGAGCCCTATGCTAAGAAGTTCCAGGATCTAACTATACCCTATCCTGAGTGCTTCAGCATTCTTTTCTAAGCAGTGCTTCTCTTTTCCATTAGTTAAATAGCCAGGAATGTTATGAGCAATGTCAACCACAACCAGGCTTTATACTCTAGTTTTAGACATAAGGAGTGGGAATAGAAGCCTGAAAACCAAGGAATTAAGAATAAGATGGGTTAGCACCTCAGAAGAATCTCTCTCTCTCTCTCTCTCTCTCTCTCTCTCTCTCTCTCTCTCTCTCTCTCTCTTTCTCTCTCTCTCCTTCCTTCCTTCCTTACTTTTCTTTCCTTATTTTATTTACTGATTCAATAGTTTCTCCATCAACTTGTGTTTTCACATTGTCTCTGAACTCTGTCAATAATAACAATAGGAGGAATGATTACGACCCCCTCTACAGGAAGACCAACAGAGTCAATAATGTGGACCCTGGAGCCTCTCAGTGTCTCAACCACCAACCAAAGAACATACACCATCTGATCCTAGGTCTGCCTGCTCATATGTAGCAGATGTACAGCTTAACCTTCACATGGATTGTGAAACAACTTCCCAAACAACTGGATTGGGGGTCTATCCCAAAAGCTATTGCCTGAACAAGGGATATGTTCTACTAGTTGGGTTGCCTTATCTGGCCACATTGGGAAAGGAAGTGCCTAGCTTTTCAGAGATAGGAAGTGCCAGGGTTGTGGGGGGTAGATAGCCAGGGCGTCCTCTACCCACTCAGTGGGAAAGGAGAGGAGGGGAAGGATTGTGGGATGGGGTGACTGGGGTGGGGGCAGTGAGTAGGATGTAAAGTGAATAAGTAAAATAATTAAATTAAATAAAACCATATGTCTCCCAGATGTCTTTTTGATTGCCTCTATCATGTTGCACCATTTTCCAAATACCTTTTCAACTTGTCAGTAGAATGAATCTTTAGTCTTAAGTCTGGCATCTTGAAACACAGGGAGGAAGACAGCAGATGACCTATGAAGAATCTTCTTCATTAGATCCTGTCCATCAGGCAAGAGGCCTGTGTTGAGAGCTAAAGCTGGCTCTTTGTGGCTGCCCATGGGTGGTACAATGGTAGGAGGAAAGGGGAAACATGACCTCGGTCCCTGGACTAAAGAAATTTATAAGAGAAAGAATTAGAAATGTGTTGTCCTATTTCAAGGATAGATAACATTTAGTATTAAAGTAGGTTGGAGTCTTAAGGGAGGTAGACAGTGTCAGTGAAAGGCACCACTTAATTTCTAGGACAGCCTATTTCTGGTATTGCAGTCAATCTTCTGATGAGCAAACACTTGCCATGTACAATGCATACGAGGGAGCAGTAACATTTGTTTCACCCTTTACTTCATTTCTTTATTTCTTTCAACATGCATTTTGAATGACTGATAGATATTTGAAATTTAGTTAAGTAGCAGGATACAGAAAAAAAGTTATAAATCAACAAGCTCAACACTATCATCTCAACACTATCAGTGATTTAGAAAACTCTACACAATCTTTATTATAACTAATGTCTGGAAATGAGAACATTTATAGGAAAAGTCAGGCAGTAAGTGGCTCTCCTCCCTAGAGATATGACTACCCAGTAGAGATGTGCACCACAGCACTGCTAATGTAGCAATTAATCTAGTAACTTCTGTTTTCTCCCAAGTGAGGCAAGCAGGAGAGGATTATCACAGAATTAGGCTAATTTCCTTTCATTTAAATGTAATTGAGGACAAGAGCAAACAAAACAGATTCTTATGGACCTTCAATCTGTTCATGTGTCTTGTGCTGAAAATGCAAGACAAGTAAGTAGTCCAATACTTTGTATATTATATTTTTAATATTGATATTATGCTCAGAACTTTATCAACCCAATGCATATGAATTATTTCTTGACTGATCAGTAGTAGTTACCAATGAAAATATTTTAGTGAAATTCTTTTTTTGAACAGGAGTGGGACAAGTTAAGAATAAAGACAATGCTTGTGAAGCCGTGCATTATAATACAGACCTCGTGTATATCGTACCAATAGCACGATGTTGTAATGGATGGGCCTGTGCTAAATGACTATACAGAGAAATGCTGAACATTTCATATGGGGACACTGATGATCTAGAACCCATGCCTCATTTTTTGCCCTTTAATTGAGATATAGAAATTGTTTCTTGAGTTAAACAAAGTAGACTATGTAGAAAAAAGGCTGTTGTGATTTTCCTCAGTACACATACATTATGGGCTGAATAAAAACTATTATGGCTTATCAATCATTCAGTGATATAATGTTCTTTGCCACAACATGAAATTCATGAATTATCTCCGCCACAAAAGCTAAAGGGTAGGTGAGACTCTCCTTGTAGAAAAGCTGCCAAGATTAGAAACTATCTGGTTTTTGTTTGTTTGTTTTACCTGAGTGAACATAGAAAAGAAATACCCTCCCAAAGCCTCTGATTATAAGGTGGAAGATACTTGAAGAGGAACCTAGTTTTCTTAGAAGAAAATTATTAGTCTATACTAAAATTTTGATTTATATCTAAATCAAGTGGATTGAGGCTGTAAATAACAAAGTAAGATTGTTCAATTTAAAGAATTATTTCATCATACAAAAACTTTAGCAGAAACACAGCACTATTCACAATTATAAAAAGTTTGAAAATATATTCTTGTTACCTGATCTTCTTTAAAGAATTGACAACTGACACACAAAAATAATTCAGTTAAAATAGCTTTGATTTTGATTTTTTTGGTGATATTATCTTCCACATTTTTTAGGTTTTAAATTTAAAATTTTAATTTTATGTTTTATAATTTTTATTGCATTTGCTCTTTGATAATCTTCTGCATACATAAAATCTATATTATTTCTTTTGCATAATATCACAATTTAAGATACCATTAACTCCTGTTAGGTAAGTGGTGGTATATAAAACACTTGTTTCCTGGAGTAATTAAAGTATTATTTGTGATGGCCTAACATATATAATGTTTCCTCAGAGATAAAGAATAACATTTTATACCTTTTTATGTTTTAGTAGATTGTTTTTATTATCAAAAGAAAGCTTATGTATTGAGAAAAGAAGAAAACACAGATAGCTTTTCTTGGCTAGGAGCCTTGTCAACTTTGGAGTGAGTCAGTGGATGAGGGCTATAGATATGTAAGAAGATCTAATGACACCTATGATACTTATGTTCAAAGAAAAGGCTTGCTAAAAACATTTGAGTCAGAAAATATCTCCAGTAACACTCTCTTTCCATTAGCTACACCATTGTTTTTCCTACAGGAAAATACTAAGTATGTTGCAGAAGATAAACACACACTATGTTGGATATTCTATGTAAAAAATGTATTTACATTTAAACTGAATTAACTTTTATGAGATACTTTATATTCCAAAATTTAATACTTGATTATTAGATATGTATTAAATGTGTTATTATTAGCTCTTTGATATTTCCTAACAAGTTGATGACTCATGGCTAATAGGACTGTTACTAAATATACCAAATACCTGGGTTCTGGGACATCAGGATACTTTTCCCTACATTGAATCATTGTTCTTTGCTTTATTTGGTTTTGGTTTGGTTAGTTTTTCCCATTTTCATTGCCCTTCATTTTCACTGAACTACATGCTTTTGAGGTCAAGACTGAACAGAGACTGTGATGGTGTACACATGTAATTTCACCAAGGAAATCTTAAGTTCAAGATCAACCTGATCTATGTGTTGAGAATCTGGGCCAAAACAAAAACTAAAGAAACAAAAGGAAGAACAACATAAACCACCCAGGTATAGCTGTTCACACCTGTAATTTCCGCGTTTGGAAAGCTGAGGAAGGGAGCTTGCCATGGATTTGAGCACAGTCTGGACTACAGAATGAGATTCTGGCTCAAACTAATAGAACAGAATAAAGCAAAACAAAAACAAATACAAATGTTAGAATTGGGTAGGTGTGCTTTGAGGAGCAGTGGCTCTTCCACTGAGGAATTGGCTATCAGTGAAGACCTATGATTTGCCCACAGTGATTTGTAGTAAATGTTGAACTAGATTTGGTTCTCTGTTGTTCATGACTGAACACAGGTATTGGTTTGCTTGATGAGTAATAGGTTCTTGTCAAGCATGTCCAGGAGAAATATAAAAAGATGCACCTGCCATTATGAGGATGCAAATGTCTTCTGTTATTTATGAACCAAAAGCCCATGCTTATAATTAATTATAACATCCCCAAGAAAGATGAGATTATTTTTACTTGAGAGAGAAGGAAATTGAGTCTCATTAGGGGGTAAAGCTGAGATGTCAAATGTTGTCTCTCTGAAATCAGCATCATTAGTTTGCTGGTCCTCAAATCTATTTGAACTCATTTTCATCTGCTCTGTCTGTAAACCAAGATGACCTGTGAATTATTATGTCTGTCACATCATACTTTACATATTTTCTTGTTCTTGATTGTATTTCAAATAGTATGAACTTACATGTACACACATATGCATACTTTAATTACTGCTCAAATTATGCAAAAGACAGATAAATTCATTTGCATGTACTTTTTAATGTTTGAAAGCTATACCTAAGTATAAAAATGGTTGCTTAAGAAAACTGAATTATGCCAAAATCTCGATTCAAGTAAAACTATTTATTCTATTGGTTTACTATTTCACTTATTGCGTGTTTTTGTTTGTTTGTTTGTTTCTAAAATTTCATTTTGTATATCATTTTCAGAAACTTATTTCTACACATACACAAATACAGCAGGTACCACACAGTTCATATAAATTGTTTTAAAACAATGCCTTTTACACTAAATTTACAAATATTATATTTTATTTATGAATTAAAAAAAACATTCTGGTGACACAAGTTGATGTGCTGTTAAAACTAAAATCTGACCACTTGGTGTACTACATTTTTTTTGGCAAAAACCTTTTCTTGAAGACTGAAAGATGTCTGGCTCTATACTGTTTGACCATTGTCTTTAAGGAGCAGGGTTAGGACTAAGGAGGATCTTGTCTTTTCACTACTCAAAAACAAAAGGTAGGTCGCTATTGTCTAAGGAGAAAGAAAGTCTTTGAGCCATTTCAGTGACAATGACAACAGCAGATGCACTTTCTTTATGTAAGCTCAGGATGGGCAGACAAAGTTGAAAGACTGAGAGAAGAGGACAGGCTTAATGAGATGGATCCTACTGGAAACTAATGCAATTGTTGCAACCATGATGAGCCTTTAGGAGATATTCCCTTCATTGTCCCCTAACAAAAGGCTTACTTTCCTTCTTGACATGTTTTCAAAATATTAGCAGATAAGATGCATCCTTCACCATATCTGAGTTTTCTTGGAGAGAAAATGCACAGTGGAAGTATAACAAGCAGGCAACATGGTGTTTACCTTAATTTTCTGCATATCTACAAGTGGAAAGAAAAATCTGAGAACAATGTGTTTATAAATAAAACCTTTAGAAGAAAAGCCTTACAATGACAACTTTTTTTGGGGGGGGGCATTATCTGTACCTAGAATTTGGGTCTTTAACCAAAATGATACCTTATTCTCTCCACATTCCTTATTATACATTTTCTTTTAAATTTATCTCCACCCCCAAGATTTTGTTCTTGCAAAGAATATGAAGCATGCACTAAGTTCTACAATACAATGAAAATCCAATATCCAACAGCGCATATCCTGGATGGATGGCTCTTTAGGGAAGTTTCTACCCATGTGTGACCCACAAATTCATTTTGCTGGACACTTTGCTTGCATGGATTGTCAGGTGGTGAGCTCAGGAAGCCCAGAATTGAAGAAATTCACTGACAGACAATTTCCCAGCCACACACATATATCTTCTCTCAGCCTACAAGCCCCCAAACAGTCAAATAGTCCCATTTAGGTTTAAAGAGGCACTAAAATACAGAAGTACACATAGAGATTTGTTAAGGGCAAAAATATATGCCACAGACAGCCAGTTTTAGAATAATCCAACAGGGAGTAACAATATTTATGACAAGAGACACAGAAAAAGAATATTTCACATCTAAAAGCTATTTATATTTTTAATATGGAGGAAATGTTTTTCAAAAATAAAGCATCAAAGACAAGCTTTTCTACCTATCAATGTTCTTATACGTATTTAATTCAGAACACTGCCAATAAATTGTTAATTTCTCACAGAAAAAAAATTGCTTAGCAAAATATGACCTGTTCCTTTCACTGTCATTTGAAAGATGTAGCAAGGTTTTTTTTTTTTTTTTTAAATTCATTTTACTCTTCTTATCCAGTTCTTTGGGTTTTTATTTAATTTATCACATATACAAGGCACACTTTCAATATTCCTGTCCTCAAACCATATCCTTCTTGCTAAATTGAAGTTCAGAACCCATTTCAGAGAAGCCTCTCAAGGGAAATTTTCCTCAATTAACTACAAGTTATTCTTTGATCCACCCAATCCCTTCCTTATCACTCTCTGTCAGGATATTTCTTTGTGTGTATTCATATTCAGCGAACACTGACCTATATCATCTTCTCTGACAGATTATAAAATTCTCAGAATATGAGTTGAATTTAATCTCAACTATACACTTCAGGCTTTTCCTATGGTGCTAAGGATTGGTGAATGCAAATGTCATTGACCTTAATACAAAGACCTGAAATTCCTTAGGTATATTTGGAATCTCATGATGACAGCACTAAATTCCTTGATTAATTTCTTCTTGTTCATCAAAGAAGTACATTTGAATGGATGAAAAATAAATCATTTAGCAGAGTAGGTTTTATAGCTATTTTTAGCTTTGTAATAATGAAGGACAAATTGGGAGAAATGTTGATACTCAGAGACATTAATGTATTCAAAGGATTCCAGAATGCATTGTGAATGATTCTAAAGTACAAAAGTAATTAACATTAAACAGCAAATAATAGAAATTTTATTATCTCCAAAAAACAGTGCATGCAAAATGCAGTAGTGAGTCTGAGAAAGCTTGTTGCCAAGAGAGACACACTATGTTTGTTTTTCAGCTATGGGAGCTTGCTAAAAATTCTAAAGCTCTCATGGTCAAATTTAACCTATCTCTGGGTAGTTGTGAATATGCTCTATCAAGTTACAATAAAGAACTATTTATTCCTACTGACTTAGTCCTACTGGAGTATTTCTTTATTTCTATACTTTTTTCTCATTTTATTAAGGTCATGTATTAAACATTCTTTCTTCAAGAACAGGAGAGAAAATGGCTGCGATTTTCCACGTATATTTAGCCAATAGTTCTTCACTTAAAATATCTCATTCTCCCTGTGTTTACATATGTAGTACTAGTTCTGCTTCTGAGAAATGCAATTTTAATTTCAAAGTGGAATTTTATTTGGAGTACCTCTGGATTTTTCAGTGTAAAGTTGAAGGTCTAAATGTATATTCTCAATACCCAAAAGTGGCTATAATTCTTTTACCTTATGACCATCAGAACTCTGTGAAGTTCTACCAGAAATTGACATTGTCTAATTCAGTTCTTACACCTTAGGTTTTGTGCCAGAAGATGTGCACATATGTTTTAGTACAATAATCATTCACCAGATTAACTGACTGTACAAATGTGTGCATAGATGTATATATGTATGTATGTATGTATGTATGTGTATATGTTTGTATGTATGTATTATGCATGTATTATGTATTTGTTAGCACTTTGGAACAGAAGATTTAGTGTGGGGAGCCTACAGAAGGCGACTATCATCCTTACAGCCATCTTGAGCCGTATACCCTGACAAGAGGCTTGATTACAATAGCCTACAACAGCTGAGCACACTCTGATAATATCTTGGTTTAGATACCCAAGATCTTTCCTTGGGTGTGTGAGATTAAAGGTGTGTGACAAAAAGGCGTGACTTAGATGTGTAGCTTAGAAGTGAGACATATAAAAGGCAAGAGGCAGACAGAAGAGTTTCAGTACAATTATGAGTAGGAATTAGGCATTGAGGAAGAAGTCACTTGGACTAGAAAACTCAGAAGAATTATTATTAAGTATTAGGCACTTGGCTCTTGGAGGATGAACTTGGAATTGGACATTAGGCACTTAGCACTTGGAACAAGTAACTTGGAACTTGGAGGCACTAGGGACTAGGAACTAGGGACTAGGAATCAAGACTTGGGACTTGGAGAGAAGAAGAGAGACTGCAGAATAAACGGGATTGAATCACACTCTATCTGGTCTCCCTTCTTCACATCTGTCCTCACTCTCTCTCTCTTGCTGAACCCGACCCGCAGACTGAAGCAGCTTGGGGCAGTGCAGGCTCTAACAGTTTAGCCTCCAAGGCTTTTGGCAGTGCGGGTTCCAACACTGACAGAGCATGGGCTAGAGCGGCTCTCAACATTTTTGACACCCAAAGTGGGGTAGCTCAGGCCTCAACAATTTACTACTGATGTAGAAAACATGATATATAAGCACATACTAACACAGTGCTAAGATACCTCTCTATAAATGTTCATTTTTTTGATTGACACCATTTACTACACAAAATTGTATATGGTTGTTTCTTTTCATTTTTTCAAAAAGTATTGTTCCTTTTGTAAATTCATAAATATTCATTTTATCCTAATTTCATCATCAAAATGTATTTCAGAATGCATTATTCATACTTACTCTCTGAGGGTTTACAACTGCACATTGTTATCATGGGTAATTTTTTTTTTAAAGAGTTTTGATGTTTGGTAGGTAAAAAGAATAGTCCCCTAACATAAGTCAACAAAACCAAACATTATATTATGAAATCACAACATTTTAGATGAGCACTGCAGTTATGGATGAGTGAATAGTGACTTTCAGGTGAACTGTAACCTTTTTTGAGGACATTTTTTTTTTAGGCAGCATATTGAGTGTAAGAAACACAGCAGAAATCACTTATTTCAATACTGAACTTATCATGCACAGTGGGAGTGCCATTGGCTGACTGTATCCTCTCCTGTTAGATTGATGGTTGCTGAGGAGAGAGGAGAGCGAGAGAGGTTGGACTATGGGTACTATAAAGGGAGCATGGCAGCACATGAGCAAATGTTAATCACAGGTCAGAAGAGGCCACTAGCTCTCCTGAAACAGAAGTGGAAGATGATTAAGAGCCAACATGCGGGTGCTGGGAACAAAATCTGGATCTTTTGCAAGGCTAGCAAACTGCTGAGTTGTATCTCTAAACTTTCATAATACTTTCTTATATAATCACAGCACTTTATTTTCTGAAGAACTTTCTTTCTTGCTTTTATTTTTAATTTTAGAGCTGGAAGCGCAGCTCAGTAGATAGAATGCTTACCTATAGTACACAAAGCCCCGAGTTCAATCCTCAGACCATAACTAGATGCACAGTCCTATATTCCCAGCACATGGGAGGTAGATGCAGTAGTGATCTTTTTCAAAAGATCTTTTTCAAAAGGGTAATGTTTGAGGCTAGCCTACACTTCTTGAGAGACTACCATCTTCAAAAGAAAAGAAAAAGATAAACTCAGTCTAAATAAATAAACAAACGTATTTACTCATTCCAGTATATTATTATGGTTTTAAGTTTGTGATGGAGTTTGTGTCATGGTTTTTTCATATTACACACCATCCCACATTTTGTACTTTATTACATAAAACTGTTCTATATATTTTCAATCACATATAGAGAGGTCGATTTGGGAGTCTGGAGGTAAAGAAAGTATATACAGTTAATCCCAGCACTTGGGAGGCAAAGGCAGGCAGATTTCTGAGTTTGAGGCCAGCCTGGTCTACAAAGTGAGTTCCAGGACGGCCAGGACTACACAGAGAAACCCTGTCTCGAAAAACCAAAAAAAAAAAAAAAAAAAAAGTATACACAGAAAATCCATAGAAATAGAGATTTCATTTGCAGAAGACTGACAGGATTTGGGGAGTGTTCTCTGGAAGGAAAAGAAAATGAGGTCCACAGTTCTGGTTGGCCTGTGTTGCTAGGAGTAGGAGCTTCTACAGAGCGAGTGTCCCAGTGATGTCAGGCAGTTTGCGGCATTTCACATTGAGGAAATCATAGCAATGGCTCCAACTCCAAGGAGTTTGCTAGTTGTTACCGCTTAAGAAGGTTGGGAAATAAACATACAAAACTTCAGAACAATCAGAATATTAAGATTCTGATAATAACTTCTTTTATGTTTTGAGGATAAAAATACCATTACCAAAGCAATTTAGGGAAAAAAAAAGTTTCATTTTGTTTATAATTCCAGAAGGATAGAGACCACTAAGAGTGCAAAAGGCATGGCCCACCCTCTGTGAAATGCTTCCTCCAACAAGGCTCTGCTTTCAAAAGGTCCTCCATATTCCTAGACAGTGCCACCAGCTGGTGGGCAGTATTCAAATATCTGAGCCAATGGGGACACTCCAAACACCAGAGAGATTTTTGCACTTTTTTTTTTTTTTTTTTTTTACTGTTGGTCATTTTTTATTATTCTCTAATCTGCTTTTCTGTGATGATTAATATTGTTATAACTAATATCTCTGTCATATATTCAGTTAGAAACCTTATGATTCATGCTATAAGCAAGTCTTAGACAATAGTCAGCTTAATATGTGGGAAGATCAGAAGCATTAAATAAATACTGAGTTTTAAGTGACTGCCTAATAATAGTATGGGCTCAACTCATTCCCTCCACCAAAAAGAAAAAAAGTAAGAAAACAAATTTTAAAAGAACATGACAATCAAACAAAATCTCAGGTTTATTTGTGTCTTCTTGTCCTAAATATTTTAGTAATAGACCATGCCTGCAGAAGTAAGTTATGTTCTCTATTCTAAAATTACTATAGTGTCAAAGAGAATGTTAGTTAACTAAGATTACTTAGGGTCCAAGACAGAAACCAAAGTATTCTCAAATTTTTGTGAGAAATTTCACATGCCCTTCTACTTATTTGGGCCTCAGAAACCTGTCCTTTGGGGTATCTAACTGTTTATTCTTTATGAATATGACTTACTTACACACTCTAGTTTGCTTTCCATGGTCCTTGTCCTCATTATGCTTCTCAGGAATCTGTGGATAGGCTTAGATGGACAACTGGGAGGAGTTGTAGCTTTTGTTTAATCTGCATATGTTTTCAATCCCTACCCAAGCAATAAAACATAGATTGTGAAACAAGACTTTAAAAAGTATTACATTTTTTAAAAGCACACCCATATCAATGATTGGCTTGTTGGAGGCAATATGTTCCAATCTTCTGTAGGCAACAGTCTCCATTTCATTGGCTAACATTAAACTATGCCTCTATCAATAAAATCAATCTTGTAGTCACTTTTTTCAAACTTATCTTTTTCTTCTCTTAGTCTTGTCCTATTATTTCTATAGAGCCCAACATGTAACATGATTTTAAATAATAATTAATTCCTATAATTATTATGTATAATCAATAACAGAATAGTTTCAACTTGCTTTTAACAAATGAGAGATCCAATTTCATCATATGACATTAAGCTCGTTGGAAAGAAGCATGTCTTCTATATTTTATGTCTTTGATAATTTTCACTGGAGCAGTTATTGGTAATAAAAAACTCCATTGCTGTTTCTGTCAGTTATTCTATTCAAAACTTGAGACTCTGAATGCTATGTAACTCACTCAAAGGGACAAAGGTGGAAGTTTCCACAAAACTGATTGACACCAAGGAGAACATTAACCTGAACTGTTTAGGGAAGACAGAAACCAGTTAACAGACCTCTTTCAGAATTACCAAGATTGTCTTAATATCTTTCCAGAATAAATTTTATAAATTATATACAAAGTTGTTGGCCATAACATATAACCATAAATAAGTAGAAATAACCATAGAATTACATTAAGAATTTGTGACTAGATTTTATTTTATAAAATAAGTAAAAGGCATAAATATAAATTGAAAATCCACTGTTTATTAATTGTTTGTTTATCTTACTCAAAGGTTAAAAGTTAAAATGATTCACTTTTCTATATTTCTGTTATATTTCTAAACAGCAAATCAATAAAACTGTACTATTATTTATTTATGATTATTTACTTTTTAATACTTATAAAATGGTCTGTAATACAAATTAGCTACATTTTTAACATCCCATGTTGAATGGCCTTGACATCTCATTCATTTTGTTTGGTTACACTGAGTAAATTGTTACACTTAAATCTCCTGTATGTATTCCATGCTCTCTGCTGCTTTATTAGGGTTAGAGTAATAAAGCGAGGGGTTTCTATATTGAAAGAGAAGAACATCTTTAATTTTAACAGATATTACATTTCAAACAGCCTGTAAAGCTTTGATTTTACACTTGCCAGTCAAGTCTCCATCTTTCTACATTGCTGCTGGCCTCTTGAGTGTCATGTGATGTCTCTCTTTTATTTTAATTTGCATTTATCTGATTAGCAGCAGATGTGAGCAGCCTTTCCATACACTTGATCATTTGAAGATGCTCTGTGAATTGATTATCTCTTTTTTCTATTGAACTTCAATTGTCAGCTCAACACATTATCAGTGTCCTGTGCGTATTGCAGAAACAACCTTCTGTCTGTATTCTCCAGTGCATGTATTTTTCTCAAAGCCTATTGTATGCTTTCTTTTTATTTTTGTCTCTGTTATCTTTGTTGCCAATTTATGTCCCTTATCCCTTACAGTTTCTGGATTTTTGTTCTTAGGTAAAAAACAAGGTCATCTTTCATCAAAGATATTCAGAATGTCTCCTAGATTTTTACAAATGAAATATGACTGTTTTAATTTCCATAAGCATGTCCTAAGAAACCTGTTTGTTCATATGTCAAACTTGAATTGGTAATTTATTACACCAGGTTGTTTGTTGGTCATGCATCTCTTCCTCTGTGAACCAAAACATAACTTTTGACAAATACAAAATCTACCGAGTACTTAGATTGAATTCTAGATTATTATCTGTTCTTCCTATTGATTCATCTATGTGTGTCACACTGATAACACAATAATTTGGAATTTACATTTTGTATCTATGTCATTTATTTACCTTTACAAAATAACACAAAGTAACTAGTATTTTATATAATTAAATGGTTATATTTTTGGTTATATCTTATTATTACATGTTATGTGTATAATCTATAAAATATACTTAAAATTTTAGGGCAATTTTTATAATTCTATACACTGTCATCTGAATTTCTGAGTATTGTTGAAGAAACCCACACATTCATTTCAAAGCATTCATATTTTATTGTAGTTTCTCCATACAAAAAGTTCATTTGTCTTTCCATTTGTTGAAAATTATGTTTTATATTAATCAATGAGATTTTATAGTTCTCTTCATGCATCCAAAATTTAAACCTTTAAAAAAAGACATCATATGTCAGTCACTCAGTTCCCCAAAACTTTATAGAATCTATTATAATAACTGAAATTCACATATATGAGTTTATGTGCATGAATTTGTATGTATGTGCTATATTGAAAGGACATATCCACTTTCCCTACATCACAATCCACATATAAAATGATGGGTTTTCTTTTTCCTGTCTTTAATTACCTGAGAGTAGGTTCTTTATAAACTCATATATCATTGGTGCTATCTTCTCTACAGTCAATAATCTTATGCTATCTTTCTTTACCTATTATCATTAGTAATAATAGTACATAGTCTTTTGTTCCAAACATGTGATGCTATAGACCTTTCCTCTATCTTCTACCTTCCTCCCTCCCTCCAGATCTACTGTTCTATCTGTACATAGGTGCTTTTCCTAAAATATAAAATGTATTTCAATTTTAATCAAAAGTTTTTAATACTTATTTTGTTGATTATCTAAGAAAAATTCTTATTTGGATCATTTTTCTATAAGTTTATGGACAAAATAATGAAATGCTACTAAGAAAAAAACTTTCAATAGAGCAAATGAAAATTCATGACATCAATAAGTGCACATCAAGCTCTTTGAGTACCAGAGATTGTGATTATGAACCCAGACAGCTACTGCAGTTAGAATCTTGCCCTGCTAGAGTGGCTTCTTCACTTGTAAGCCAAGTACCCACTTTTATGGAATCACTAAAAGAGATGCTGAGTTGGACTCAGGACTTTATTTGTCTATTAGAAATTAACAGTAACTATGGGCTATGTAATTTATATACATTAAGAATATTAATATTTATATTAATTGATATTTAAGCTTAAATATTACAAAACTCATTTAGATAAATAATCAATTAATGAGGTTTTTATCACCATTTGTCAATTCCTTCATTATAAACATTCCTAACTTCCATTATCAGGAAACATTATAAGAAAGAAAAACTCTAGGCTTAAAATTTGAATTCCTTGATGATGTTAATGAACTGTTGAAGACTGCATAAATTAATTTCCAACCGCTTTTCTGTGAAGTACTATGCATTTTATATTAGCAGCTCCAAACAGGGTCAGTGCTGATTTTTAAAATTGGAAGATGCTACTGTCATTTAGTGAGTAGAAGTCAGGCATGCTTCTGATCCTGGGTTCCTACAAAAATGTATCATGCAGTCTAAAATAAAAACTAATTCTGTTGCTGAGAAAGTCTGCTTCTTGGAGATTTCGTGGGAAGGAAACGGAGCATTGCTTGTGAAGCGTGTGCAGGGCAGTGTCCAGGCTCTGATAACCCTGTGGATGCCCATTGTTCTTATTATTAATGAGAATCATCTGAATTCATTCATTCATTTTCCCCCTCATTCATCCATTACACAGAGCACGTGGTATTGCTGTGCAAAAGGACAAACTGGCATATTTCAATACAGGGAGAGCTAAATTGTATGTATAAACAAAATGCCACTGGGATACTATTGAGGGAATTTTACTGAAGAATGTCACTGTGATCAGCCATTTAGATCTAAATGTTTGCTTTCTCCTGAGAATTTTTTTTTTGTCATTAAACATTTTATTGGGGTTAGGAATCAAGCTAAGCCTTTTAAAACAGCTCCATCAACATTCTAAAACAAATGATTCCCTAAATATCTATAGGGAGCGTCTTTCTTTAAAAAATGGATATTGCAATAAATTATATGGCATAATATATGAAATATATATCTTATGTTTAAGATAAGAAAAATGAAAGACACACATTCACTGAGTTAACTCCTTTACTTTTTGGATGACCAAAATGACACAAATATCTAAACTGTTCCTTTGAGGTGCCTTCTAGCTAACTCACACTGGCTTTGGGTAGCAGATCAAACTCAACTTGGTTTGCAACAGAATCATTTTGTTCATGAGTAAGTTCTGAGTTATTTAGCAGAAGAAATATATATTTTAGTTAAAGTTTAGTATTAGATTAGTCTCTCCTTACTGAATTCATACATAAACAACTGCATCAATTTCATCAATAGGAATATGTTGTGGTACCTATATCAAAAATACCCTTGGGAACATATTAGAAATTCAACTTCTTGTGCACCAGATCAGACAGCACCAGGACTGTGAGTCTGGAAGAGCGATGGGAGCTTTAGCACAGCTTTCTAGGTGCATCAGAGGCAGAGTGAAGTCTCTGAGCAGCTGTTATGCTAAATGGGGAAGTCAAAAAGACTAGCTAACAAAAGAGGAAGCTGCCTTTTAGTGACTCCTAACACTGAATATTTCATAGGGTTTATTTTGCATTCCTCAAAAGGTTGCAAACTAAATTTACTTTTGCCAGGACTCTTTCATCCTGTCTGAAAAAGAAATCACAAAAAAAAAAAAAAAAAAAAAACAAAACAAAACCCAGAAAATTAAAAAATCAAATCCGAAGATTTGTTTTTCTAGATTCCTATCTTCTATTAGATTTGCGATCGACCTGGTAGCAAGTGAAACAGAAGATCCCACTCTTCTTCACCAACAGGAGGTGTTTTCCTGTTTAAAGCATATGAAGACAGGGTTGGATTCTGGGTTTAAACAAAGTTCTACTCTAGCTGGTCTACCATACTGATCTTGAACACATGAGAATCCTCTTGGTTTTCTAAATATTCAAATTGATTAAAAGTAGGTGAATTAATAGAATTTAGATAATATATAAAATTAGATAAGACATATAAAGTACTTGATAAACATGGTTTAGAGAGATAGACCCACCAGGGAAGTAGACATTTATAGGCATTTGAAACACTTTTCCCCCTACAAATGCCTTGAGGTACCTTAGTGACATAGCATGAGAAAAAGGTTGTGATTCATGCATTTGAAATCTTATTGCTCCTCCTGCCTCTGCCTCCTTCAGCAAATCCTACCAGAGTGCACCACCATGAAAGTGTTTGTAACTCCATAGGAAGAACAATGATATCAACCAACCAGACCCCCAAGGGCTCTCAAGGACTAAACCACCAACCAAGGAGTACCTATGGAGGGACCTATGGCTTCAGCTGCATTTGTAGGAGAGGATGGACTTGTCTGGCATCAATGGGAGAAGAGATCCTTGATCCTGTGAAGGCTCAAGGCCCCAATGTAGGGGAATTTAAGGGCGGGGAGGTTGGTGGGTCGGGGAGCATCCTCATAGAAGCAGGGGAGAGGGGATTTCTGGGAGGTGGGATCCAGGAAAGGGGATAACATTTGGAATGCAAATAAAGAAAAGAGCCAATAAAAAAATTTTGACTGCTCAGACTTAAGGTCACCTTCTGTCTCCATCTCAGACACTTAAAACTGTCAAGTTCTTGCAGCAATTTTATGAAGAAAGTGCTATTGATTTCTATGGTATGGAGAAACTAAGGCAAACAGAATTTGCTTACTCAAGTTGTGCACCTAGAAACTGTTAGGCACAGACAAGAGGATGCCAGAAGACAACAGAGCTTCTCCTCAGCTGTTATCCTGGGAATACAGCTTTTTGATTGAAGAATGGATTGAATTGTTTATTCTAGTTCATTGACTTGCTCTTGGCTTAGAATGTCCCCCAATATTGTGATTTTATTCTGTTATTTTATTTTGGGGGGAAATGAGAGCTTGGTATGGTTCACTATTAGATATTTTCAGTATATTTATTTGATTGCTATGAAAATTGACATCCATTAAAACACAGCTTAGGAAAAAAAACAATGAAATTCTATTTGTTCTTGAATAGATAGAGATATTAGGCTATTAAATATTTTTGCATTCTGTAAGGATTACCCACTAACTCTATAGTATCTCAGATAAATAACTCCTGATATGTATGTATATACATATATGTGTGTGTACATGTATATGTACATATACATATATAACATAATACACACATATATGTATGTGTATACATATATATGCAAAGACTTTTTAGAAAACTATTATAAGCTGAGTAGAGTAGGAAACTCTAGTATAGAACTAGGAAGACTTGGCTATTTATGACAAAATTTCAAACGTAGAGAATGAATTGATATATGTATACACACATGCATATATATATATAATATATACATATATATATACACACACATGCATATATATACTACAAATACATCATATACGTACACATACACATACATATACATAAACACACATTGTCTTTGACTTTAAGATTATAGCAGTTTTTATTTCTTGTTTTAACAAAAGCAATATGGTAGGTTTTGATGGCTGAGATGATGTTTGCAATATCCAGGAATAACTGGAAAGTACAGAAAATATATAATACATATTGAATATATATGTATATTTGTACCTAGTGATGTCCATCATTCTTCAAAGGTAAGCTCGTTACAATTATGAATCTTGAGTGTTAGAAAAGTAGAACAGCTAACTAGTAAATTATAAAGTTGGGATCCTAGCATACTGTTCTGAAGTTTCTTTAAGCTTCTGTGTTCTATGGGGGAGTGTCTTTTAACAGCAAGCAATGCGAGCAGAAACCAGGGTCAGGGTGTTAAGTAAAAACAAATCCCATAGGAAATGGAGACAAAGCAGTAGTGAAGGGAGAGGTTGGGGAGAGAAAACGAGGGGGTAAAACAGAAACTATCTGATAGAGAAAAATGAAGGAAGTCAAACTATCCCACCTTTGTGAAGAGTCAGAGACTGGCTCGGTAAGCTTCCAAGTTTGTTCTCTGTTGCTACAATAAACTATGTGACCAAAGCAACTTGGCGAGGAAAAAAAACAGCCGAGTTCATTTTTCAGCTCATAGTCTTTCATAAAAGAAAGTCAGGGCATAAACTGAAGTGGAGGCCATGGAAGAATGCTGTTCATTGAATTGCAGCCCATGACCACTAGTCCAGACATGGTATCACCCACAACAAAATGTGCCCTCCCACATTAATCATAAATCAATAAAGTCTTCCACAGACATGTCCTCGGGCAAATCTGATGGAGGCAATCCCCTCAACTGAGGTCTCCTTTCAAAGTGACTCTAGTTTGCATCAAGTTCCCAAAACCTAACAAGCACAGCAATCTTACTTTTTTGGAGATATAGAGTATATTTTGTAACTCTCCTTGAAATAAATTTAACATTTTATATTTGATTTTAACTAGTAGAATCTGAATGGCAATTATGTATGCTATGTTGACTTCTTGTCTTCCAAAGCATTCCAGAATGTCCTCATATCTGACTAATGACTAAATATTCAATATGTAACAAAGATCTCCACAGAGGACATGGTGAAGGAAACAGGAACCAATGAAATAATACTGATTCATTGAGTTATTGCTTATAGTTAGACCTCAGGAGAATCCTCGGACTTTTTACAAGATTGGGAGAAAAATATAAGCTTTTATTGTGTTAAGTTATTAAAGTCTGAGGGCTAGTTGTCAGGAAACTCAATATTACTTACCTTTGCTAATAATTGGGTATAGGGATTTGATGGGACTGTATAGATTGTGTAATTTACCACCCCTCTTTAGGTAGTATAAAAAAGGATAGACAGAACTTTCCTCCAAATAACTGCTAGTTAGTAGTTAGTACAAGGCTAAAGTTCAAAATTCACACAAGCTCTTCTTTGCCTGACAAAGCTGGTAGATATGACAAAGCTTTACAATAATATGATAGCAGAAATATCGTTTTTCTTTATTTCTTAGTCAGATGTCATAATTAAACCATGTAGTGCTATTTATGAACAATGGGGGCAAGAAGAGTGTTAATTAGTGCGGAGAAATGCAGATCGTACTAGAAAGATGACACATGAATATAAATTGATACAATCTAAAACTTAACAAAAGAAAGGGTACAAAGACTGGTTTTATTCTTTTCTGTTGTCTATAGTCTGGAAAAATGACAACGTTCTAGTAACGCGGGGACACATTGTTTCAGAAGCTGAGATTGTTATGGTTAAAATTTAAAGGGAGGCACCCAATCTGGCTTGTTGTTAAGGGGCTGCCATGTTTCCAACTAAGAAAGCCCTAAGGCCATGAGTGGCAGTGGGAGCACACCACTGCTCAGCTCAGGCCACCAGCTCAGGTGGGCCAGAAGTACTGGCCCTGCCACCCACAAGATGCCAGCATGGGAGATGGCTCTGCCAATCTACCATTGATGCGATACCTGGCAGAAATGAGACTCTGATGCTTAAACATTATCCAATGACTTTATCTATTTGGTAATGCTCAATTAACAAGATGCCCACACAATTGAAAGTGTTACCCAATTAACTAACCTCGATATAAGTTGTTACCCAGGACTGCTTTTGATACATGTGTGGTCCTTCATGGCTCCTACATCTCTGCTCTCCTAGCTACTCCTCTTCCTTCTCCTCTTCCTCTCCTTCTCTCCTCCCACATTAGCTCCAAGTTTATTGTAAAATGTAGCAGAGAAAATATACTGCTACAGAGATGAAACACTACCTAGGGACCCAGATACGCTGGGCTAGAGAGAAGCTTTCAAGTAAATTGAAAACATGGCTAGCTATAAAAATTAATAAAAGGAAGTAAGAAGAGATTAAGTAAAAAAATAAAAGAAAGTAAAGTGAATTTAAAGAAAGGCAAAAGTATTCTTCAGTTTTCTGTAAAAGCTTCCATGTATGTGGGGAAAAGGCAGTGGTAGTTGGAAGGGTTGGGAAATCTACTTGAGGATTAGAGAAAATCTAGTCTTGGAAAGCAGAGGTGAAGCAGATGAAACAAAACGAAGAGTGCCATCTTCACAAGATGGACAGCCTCAGGTAACAAGTATTAAGGGTACTCACTAGTTTTCAACCATCATTCCAAGCTCTGATGCTTGGTATTACATTTATCTGTCATCTGTCTATCTGTCTATCTGTGTTTCTGTCTCTCTGTATGTCTATCCATTGATTTATCTATCACTTATCTGTCTATCATCTATCTATCTATCTATCTATCTATCTATCTATCTATCTATCTACCATCTATCTATCCATCTACACAAAATACTATTCTTTTGTTTTTTATCTCATTCCCAGGGTATATTCCTACACACACCATTACTTTATACCTGTATTTATTAGCATAACATAAAGATTCCACTTAGGCAAGAAAAAAAGAAGCACTGCATTTTACTTAAGTGCCTTTAAAAGAGTCCACAATAGATCCCATTAAGAGCAATGTTTTTAGGGAATTCAGGAATTTCATGAGACTCCCAAAGTGAAGCTTCTTGTTTTAAAAGCAAGCAGAAGAGAGTTTCCTTGCCACTGAGGTTCAGTTTTTGTTTTATACATTGACTATGAGGTGTAGCTGAACCTAATTTTGCATAAAGAACATCTCCCTAGTAAATTAAGAACAGCAATTCATTTGCTAATGAAGTACTGCCTTTCAGATTATGCATAATTAATGGATTGACTTACCCTCTTACTGTGTATATCTGCAAGCTGCAGTAGTGTTAGATTGTGGGGAGAGGAGAGAATGTGCTGGATGTTCTCACATACTTTTTGTTAAGTAGTAGTAATCTTCTTTTCTTAAGAATTACTTATTCATCTTTCCATGTGATTTTATTCTTCAAGGCTAAAGACATCAGTACAGGGAAAAATTTTCAAAAATAAGTCATACAACTTAGAGCCTTTGTCTAACTCTGTGCCTAGACAATAATGGAAAATAAACTTTCTTTTTCCCTTTTATGAACTCTAAAAATGTCATCTCAAGCCACTAGTGTCCATGACTCTGTCATATGAAAGAGAACCGTAAAAAAAAATTCTCAAGCAGGTCCTTAATCACAACATTTCTTCCTTTGTTTCAATTTTTAATAAGACAAGTGCCTGTTTCATACACTAGACTCTAAGAACCAAAAGGCGAATGCATTATCTCTTTATTAAGCTTCCAGTGTAGCTAACAGTCTGTGACATTTCAATCATCAGTTTATTCAACAGATCCCAAATGAGGATATATTTCTTCCAGCTATTTTAAAGCTCTGGAGACACAACGATGAGTGAACAGACACATTTTCCAGACTCATGAAGCTTACAGTTTATGTAAAGGATGATCTTAAGCAAATAGCTGCAGAAATATTTATTTAAAACCTGTAGCATATTCTGAGTCAACATACATTAGTGCTTGTATAAAAGAGAAACCTTCTTAAGACATGATGCCAGGAGATCATGCCACGGCAGTGATTCAATGTGACTCTAAATAAGACTGTATGGAGAAGACATAAATATTTCAAGCTGCTGCCAGGCACCAAATAAAATCAGAGGCCAGGACAGTGGAGAAAATAATGCTGCCTTTGAATAAAATATTCAAACCCCACTTCCATTTCTAACCCTCCATGCAACTCCCTGTTAACCTAAAGAAAAACAGAAGAGGTTGATGAAGAGAAACTGTGGGGCAATCCTGAAGTCAATAGAATGTGCAGTTAATTGGCAGTGAGTCCAAGCCTCCTGAGACCTGTGAGCAGTCACATCTGAGGCAGTGGCTTCATTCTACCAACAATGAAGTATTTTAAATGATATTACAGAGTTCAGTGAGGAAGAAACACTTCCCATAAATGTAATTAAAAACTGTCAAACATGATTGGCATATTAAGATCATATTACTTCTAAATGAGACAAGTATGACATTTCTCCAAAAGAATGCATCTCTCAGGCTATAAACCAGTAAGACAATGTAGAAAAGATTTTAGAGACATAAAAACATTGGTCTAATCATCTTATGTCATCACAGATTTCAAAATTGCATGTGGTTTGAGCCATCCAGGTACCATGTCTTCCCTTTCAGTCTTTTCTCAGCCTTGCTCCTTTATGAATCCCTATCAAGTAATAATGCTTTATTTGATTGATTTTTATTGAAAAAATTAATGTATAAATGTCTCATCCTATATCCAATCACACAGATAGTCAAAGATTATGTTAACTTAACTATTGCTGGGGTTATTTATAGCTTACTCTTCAGCATCAAGACAAATTGGCATATTAGAAAGCATACAGCAGCATTAAAATGATCATATGAGGACTCAAGTATACTTAGTAAACAGACAAAAAAGAGGTGACATACTGAAGAACCAAAAAAAAGTGACTAAAATAACACAAAGAGAAAGCTATAGTTTGCCTTTTAAAGATCCATCAAACTTTAGAAAATGTGTTTTTCTGTGTTATTCAAACAAAGAAATTTCAACTACTGCAAAGGAACCCTATTCAACATTTCAGAATCTCTATGTAAATGCCATCATCAGGAAACAATTCCAAAAATCTAGATGTAAACTACATGGAATTTTTTTCCTTGTTGAAACAGGCAGAAGTTTGCTATGATTAAAAACAGTAACAAGAGTGAAAACTAACAACCTCATTTAAAATTCTCCCCTTAAAGATACAGAATTGAGTTGAATTACGTTTTTATCTGTATTTGTAGAGTTTCTCTTCTGATTATTGTGATACAACTTAGAATTCTTTTCTTATTCATTCAAGATAGCTGTTTTCATAGTTCTTTTATCTTACAATAAAAATTAAATTACATTGTGAAAACTAAATTAGAAAATTAAAAATACTTAAGTATCTTAAACAGATGTCAAATAAAGCAAAATGAAATGTAGAGGGCACTAAGATGTGCTTGTTTTGTAGGTAGCAATAAACAGAGGGGTAAAATTGATGAATATATAAATAGACAAACAAGTACTAATTCTACACACTTCTCCCATTTTCCTATGCATGCTTTGAACAACTATGCCAAGACAATGTAGATTTTATGGTCTTATTCAATCTAAAGAATATATGTTTATTTAATTTTTCAGCATCACAAACTTAATTATTTATTTACCTTTTTTTAATCACTGACATAAACTTGATCATCAGGTCATGTTGATACTTTCCTTGTTAGTGGGCATAGTCATAGATCACCTCTTGCATGGTGACTGCAGTCATATTACAACTGGTTTTGGCTTTCACTTCACAGAGTATACTTGATTATTTGCATTTATAGTGTTTTTCCTGAATATGTGTCTATGCACCATGTGCAGGCTTAGTGTGCAAGGAGGCCAGGTGGTATCTGATTCCCTGGAACTGCGATTATATGGAGTTGTGAGCCACTATGTGGATGCAGTGAATCAAACCCATGTCCATTGAAAGAGCAACCAGTCTTCTAAGACATCTCTTCGGCTTATGCTTTCCTTTAAAGACAAGCTTCTTCCAAATCCATGATATCACAAAATATGATAAAACAGTTTTTACCAATCACTCAAACTTCTCATTTTGCTTCAGAAAGTTTTACTCTTTTTAAAGAATATGATGCTGATGAGTTAGAAACGCCTTGTACCCTCTATTCTAACTTCCTTCACTAACAACTAGCTGAAGCCACTTTGCACAAAATTTCTATTTTAAATAGAAATCAAGAAAAGTTTAAGGTCCAAAGACCTCGCTGAGTAACTGACATCCTGGTGGACAAATTGAGACAAGAATGCTAGGCGAGTTGCCCCACCACAATTGAATAAACCAACTAATGAGAACACAATACATGTATTGCAAAGAAATGTTCCTAGGAAATTTCTCTATCCATGAATCCTGATTACTGGAAAATGTAACTGTAACAACCGTAACATGGCACAAATGTTTACGGCTTTTGTGATTTCTGTGGGTAAAAGCTCTATAGCATTCTAGCCGTTCTACATTCATGATTGGTCAGTAGTGGCTTGATTACAACAAACTTTTCTTTTTTGCACTGACTTGGTGTTTGAGTTGTGTTGGACCCATCACCTCCAAGTACCACATAAACCAAGTGCCACAAATTTTGAGTCTATTCTCACAGCATAGTCATGTCCCAATGGCCTTACTTTTTAATATCATAATAGGTTTTAAGTTTCAGAATAGACTTAAAGAAGAATGCAAATATTCAGAAAGAATATTCTGAACTACTTTTAAGACTATTATGCTATGGATGCTCTACATTTCTTAAATTTCTATTCCATGTCTCTGGTGGTATATTGATGTAAAGTTGAGAGGGTGATTAAATATAATTGAAGCTAAGGAAAAAATAGGTACCTCAAACTGATGTATACAAAAACTTGAATCTGACAAGCATCAGAAAGATCCCAGAAGATGATTCGGTCCCAGAATTTTCAGATAAGGGCTCAGCCTGGCTCTCTCTTGATTATTTCCATGTGAGACCATAAGTAAAAATGGCTAGTGATTTAGCCAGGTTTTTTGACCTACGGGGCAATGAATTAATAAATGGGTATTGATTTAAGCCACTAAATTTGCAGTAATTTGTGAGACAGCAATAAAAAATGAATATAAGTGATTTGGACTAGTATTCAAATTGATTTTTTAGCTTGGCATTCCATAACCACAAACAGTGTAATGTTAACACCATTGGCTGATAAATAGCCCAGGCATGGATTTAAATTTCTTCTATGAAACTATTTCTTCATGGAGGTAAATACCACATTTATAGATGCTATTCAAGTATTAAATGCAAACACATCCCCTAGAACCTCTACCTACTTTATTACTCTTCCAGGTCACTATAACACCAGCTCAAGATAACAACTGTTGCTGAGATTTTTTTGTACTTTCTGAAATCTGGTTATTTCTTCATTAATCTTTAGAGTATAGAAATATATTAATATACCCTAAAGTATAATTTTGGAGTTGTCAGTTTTCTTGGGGATTGTTTGTAGATGCGTAGTCACTCTTCAAGATTAAGATATCATCTTTAAAACATTTTCAGACAACAATTGTTCATTTACTTCTATGTCTACAGCAGTTTGACTATATTCTCAGTTATTTGTTTATTTATGGCTACTTTCTAGTTTCTTCCTCTAAAGAAATCCCATGAAAACATGAAATAAGCCACGGTGCTTCAACTGGAAAAATTAATGTACCAATCCATTTAATAATATTGAGCACACAGGTATGTTTTACTAATAAAATACTTTCCAGTAAAATACAGTGGGTGTAATGAAGAACTTCTGTGCATGCATAGGCAAACGTGTGTACATGGGCACATATTTGAAAAAAGTGCATGAAAAAAATGGCATTGACTTGTTAGAATTACTCAGAGTACTGCATATAAGGCACATAGTTCCCCCCTCTCTCAATTCTAAAATCTAGAAGTTCTGAATCAAGACATCAACTAGTGGGTGTATGCTAACTCCTCTCATAGCTCAGAGATAGCTGTCTTCTTGTTACTTTAAACAGATTTCCCTTGGTAGATGTTTAAATCCAACTCTTTTCTTTCTATGGAGATGTCTAAAACATCAGTTTAAAAGCAACTCCAAGAAATGCCTTTTCATTTTATTACCCCATTGAAGAACCTATATCCAAAGACAGGAGTATTTTACCATACTGGGGGTTAAGATTTTGACATGTGATCTTGATGAGGACATAGTTTCTCCCATTGTAGAGATACTAGATGAATACTGGCCACATACTATCCAGATACGTTAATGATAAAAAACTTAATGACTCTTGCTCTAGAAATCTTATTAAGACTTTTGGAAAAACAGAAAACATATGAGAAGCTTTTATATTAGGAATAGACTAAGTTTAGAGATGCCAAAATTTCAAGCTATTCAAAATAACTACTTTCAATTAGTTTTGTTTATATTATTCTGAGTGAGATACATATCATCCAAGCAATTGCATACATGTCAAATATATAGAGACATATACAGAATGGATGTAAACACAGGATGCAACCAATCATTTGATTACTAATTTAAGGATTGAAGGATAATCCAATTGTTTTATTTTCTTTTTGATAGTCTAGCATAACTACAACTGATTCAATTTAAAGTAAATTTTATAAATATAAATAACCCATAAGTAAGTGTAAGTTAAGTAAAGATCAGTTTATTGAAACATTTCATTAACTATTTCTAAAACTAAGGTTTTTACATAATGTTTTCAGGGCTAGTCTGGGGCTTCTTTGAATGAATAATGCATGAAAGAATAGAAAATAAATAGCAATCTAGAAGTGATATTACTTGTCGCAAAAATGTAAATTAGTAACTAAAACTTCCATGCTATACATAATAATTATAATAATAAGAAAAGCCATGATCTGATGCTACAGCAAAAATACAGTTTCACAATCACTTCAACGAATCCTTCAATGCAAATATTTCATCTCTCTTACTGCTTCCAATTTGACAAGATGAAACAAAACATATGCTCCACACACCATAATATCCCTTCTAAACCCAGAGCAGAGTTATATAATCAAAGATATTGGATAAAGTGCAAACACTCTGTGCATAAATGAAGAATATTCACAGCTTTATGTGAGGTAAGATGAGTTTTAACTGTGCATTGAGTTCAACTAAGGTTGGATTACACTAGAAAATATATGAAAGTCAACTGTAGTATTTTGGAGTTTGTGGAATTTAAAATTTTGAAGATGAGGTATAGACTGCCATAATGATTCAGTGGGATCTTGTTTGGGGACGAATAAAAAGATGATATTCTCAAAACTGAAAAAAAAAACCTTAATGTCTTCTCCTAAATAATACAGAGAATCTTGACAACAGAGCTATGCAGATAATTACAGATCTTCTTAAAAACATATCTGCAAACTACTTTTAACCAGCTCTAGCCCTGGATGTCAAGACTGCCCATTTTAATGGTGATTTCCATCTGGCCTGGAATGTATTCTACTCCTATTAACATTAGATAAATATTTAGATGTCAAAGGTAACCAACCCTTCCAACTGTTTGGCCCTGTACTGCCTCAGAGTGCCTGACTTGTTTCCTTGGGGAAAACAGTGATGTTTGGTAGTAATTGGATACTGCCTTTCCACAGGGAGTCATATACCCAGATGCCAACCATAGCTGAGGGGAATCTGATTTGCAGCTTAAGTAAAACAAAGTCATTTACTTCTTTTGTGGCTTTGTAAAGGCAATTAGATCAGAGCAGCTGCTGCATACTGGAATAAGGCTGAAAGGCAAGTAAGGTGTGTGTGTGTGTGTGTGTGTGTGTGTGTGTGTGTGTGTGTGTGTGCGCGCGCGCGCGCGCATGCATGCACAAGTGCCTAGCATTGCAAATTGGGTATAAATAAGCAAATTTCAAGCTTATTTTAATTCCTTCAAAGAAGTTGTCATTGGGAAAATTTAAAAAGAACAGAAGAAGGCTTTGTCAAAGAGCATATTTATCATCCATCTCTGCTTTTGTTTCCTGTCACCTTTAATTTTGGGATGCATTGTCAGGAGTTAAGTGATCCTACACACAGCTCTCAGCTCAGGGAATCCTGCCATGACAGAGTTTAAATTCGCCACATCTTGATCTTCTACTAACAACTTTTGTCACAATTCAAATAAACATTTACCTCTGTTGCTAAATGTATTTATTGACAATCCATGGTCTTTGTTTTGACTTTACTAGCAGTCCCCCTGAGGCTGTTTTCCTTAATCTCACTAACCTAACTGATGGATCAAGGACTGAATCTTGTTGAAGTAAAGAGGAATAGAAAAATGTTTCTATTAACACCACCCTTTGAAATGCCCCCTCTTTGAGTTTCCTTTCCCATCTTTAACTTTAACGGTTTCCTTTCCCATCTTGCATTTTCCATTAAGAAAAAGTCATCATCTTCATAGGTGACAAATGGATTACATTACTACCCGCAGCTGTAGTGGGCTAGGTAGTAGCTAATTATGTCCTGGTGCATGTCTTTCATTAAAGTACCATTTCTTCCACCACAAACCTCAGTAAGGCAAATCTCAAAGGGCTCCTTAGGAGTCTGAGCAGGAAGACACAGCCTATCAGGCAACTCCAAGCAGGCTGGAGTGCTGTGGCTTGTGAGGTGACATTAATGAGGCTGATAAATGCAAGCAGACAAAGCCTGATCAATGGAACTCCCTGGGGGAGGGGTGATCTGACAAATATAGGCTCCATGACAAGTGCGTTTTTCAAACAATCTGAGGCCTTATTTAGTAGTTGATTGCTATGAAGAAGAGCAAGTTTAGAAGGAGGTTTGGAATTTAATGAAGAAATCACCCCAGAGGCTAGAAGAATGGGGATTGATTGTTTTATCAATTATGGGTTTATTGGTATTCATACCCTTCATCCTGGTGCAGCAATGAAATCACTGGCTAAGGAACCTCATCAAGGAATTGTCTAGTGGCAAATTGTGGTGAAAAATGATACACCCGGGCCTGCCAATTTTTTGGCTGCCAAATATGTCTAGATATGTCAAAAACGAGAAGCGATGCATTCCAGTATATTTGGTTTCTAAAATATCCTGATGTATGACAATCCTGGCTATGTTTTGTATTTTCCTTTGTAGAGTCTCCTAATGGCTTCAAATACCCAAGATAGACAGAAAAATATCATTGGAACCCAAACTGGAAAGGGCTGGCTATGCTTTCTTCACATTGTACTAGGTTAAAAACCTGGTGTTAGAGTAATTATTTTTGTTTTATTATATAACATGTAGGTAAGAAGCAGACTGAAGAAAAGGTCTTTAAGGTTTTTGTAGAGGTAATATCATTTTGTTGAAGGTAATACAGAGTGAAATGAAGAGTTCCTACCCAGCCTTGCACCTTGAGGGTTGGTCTTTTCTTCTGAACAAAAGATAGTAAAGAACGAGTGTATGAGAAGGGCAGCTTTTGAATGGACAGCTGTTGTTATTTCTACGATTAGAGATAGCTCTTACTGACGGTGTGACATTTGCATCATGGCTTTTGTTTTGTTTTGATTTGTTTTATTATCCACGAGGAGAATGAAAAGGAAAGAGAAATCCAATTATCAAGAGGCATCGTAGCTGTGAAAAAGACCATTCTCATCACTTTTACTTGCTTCATAGGCAAAAGGAGGACTGAGTAATACATGGCTGTCAGTACTACAGCTCCATACTCTGTCTTCAGGTCAATCACAAACTGGAATAACACAATTTACAGAAGATATGCAACTGCTCCTAAATCTATTTAGCAATTCATTTTGAAGTCAACCAATCTTATGTGTTCATTTTACTATGACTTTTGACAACTCAGCAGTATCAGGAAGATATTCTTTAAATAGGAAGATGATGAAAATCAACAAAGCCTGTGGTAAAGTCCAGATTCTACCAATTCTCTTGTCATTTTTGCAACCTTTATATATTTCCTTTCTTTTTAAGTTAAATTAATTTTATTCATATGTGTATTTTGTCTGCATATGTTTTCTTGTGCCAGGCACATACCTGATATATTTCAAAGGCAAATACCTGATAGTATTCTTTAACTCTTCTTGAAAGATTAAACATATGTCATGGATTCATATTAATGTCCATACTAAAACAAATATTTATATCCCAAAGTACCCTGAATAAACACAGTGACTTTGTCTTCCTCTCTGGGAGAGCTATGTGGCATGCAATTCCAATGGAATAACAGAAGAAAATTTGTTTTTGTTTTTATTTGGTTGTTTGTGTTTTTATTGATGGAACAAGAAAGAAAAAATTTTGTTTTGTTTTACTTTGGGCTTTAAATATGGAAACAGGAGAACTTGCCCATATAACAACCTTCATAACTAGTGTCTGTAGTAACTGGATTTAGACACACACACACACAGAGAAAAAACACACACAAGCACATACACACAAATTAACACAAGTAAGCACACATTCACACCAAGAGATACCTATACACATACTTCTAGTAAAATCTTTTGGCAAATTTTGAAACTTTTGTATCAGGATGGTTCATTTTGATAACTGCCCAAATGCTTATGGGATCTTTGCAAATTTGGAGTATTTGGAGACAAAAATTTGTTTGACCCTATGTAAACCCTAGGAAATTTTTAGATTTTTATAAGCACTAGGCTCTTATAGAGGAACATACTGATTATCCTTCTGATTTCGCACAAAAGTTTCAGTAAATATAGAGGGTTACAGAGCCTTTGATCATAGACAGCAATCATTTCCAATTTTCTCACAAATGCTTAATTTAGACAGTTTTTAGTTAATAAAAATAATCTGTGTTTAAGAAGAGACATATTTGTGACCCAGTCTCAAGAAAATGTTTCCAAAAAGTTGGTTAATTTGAGATGAACTATGATTGCACACACACAATGTGATATCTAA
Source organism: Arvicanthis niloticus (assembly GCF_011762505.2). Taxonomy (NCBI): domain Eukaryota; kingdom Metazoa; phylum Chordata; class Mammalia; order Rodentia; family Muridae; genus Arvicanthis; species Arvicanthis niloticus. The sequence continues at coordinate 36,708,627 of NC_047669.1, read as the reverse complement.
ATGCTATTCACTGACTAATCCGGGAAAAATTTTCTAAATATTTTAGTTTTAATATTTTGAGCATCTTGGGTCAATTTCTTTACAACACAACTAGTACAAGAATAGGAAATTACTGGACAGTGCCATGTATTGTTCAGGTGTTCAGTGGTCCAGTCTAGAAGAAACATTAGTCCTTCAGTTATGGAGTTTGGTAGTGAAATTTGCTCAAATAGAAATGATGAGATTAGAGAACAAAAGCCTCAGTGCCACTGAGATTCAATGACAAGAAATGATGTATGAAAGGAGGCAGAATCCACATCGACATTATTTTGGCGATTTTTACTTTAAAACACCATCATTGTTTCTGCTATTTGGGGAGCTTTCTCTTCTTTTTCATGTTAATTTGTTCTCAGCATGGATGTGACAGCAGAAGAGACCTCATTGTGTACCCCGAGCTAGCAAAAGGATGGGGAGATTGGAAGCCTGTTCCCTGAAGCAATTTGTCTCAGAGTGTAGTTCAGAATTATCTTTAATATGAATGAGAAGCTGGAGCCTCTTGAATAGGCAGATGGAGTTTTGTTTCTTCCTCCTAGACCCTCTCTCTCTCTCTCTCTCTCTCTCTCTCTCTCTCTCTCTCTCTCTCTCTCTCTTCTCTCTCTCTCTCAGCAAACTCATCATTTTGGTTTCTATTTTGTTTTCCCTTGTTCTGCTATTCTTTCTGATTACTCTGTTTAGTTTAGAGATTCCAAGTTAGCTAATTGGCTTTGCCTAGGCCTTCTCTTCACACATTTCCATCCTATTCCACGTGTAATTCAAGTCCCGTTAGCTCCCACTCCATTTAAAGCAATACAGGGCTCATGGGAGTAGTTGGGCTGCTGAAAACAGGTGCAACTGGCCAGATGGTTGTCTTGCCAAGAGGGCGGAGAGGAACAGGCGACTCCCTAGTCAAATTTACCCTGCCAGGCTGAGACAGCCCATAGGGTTAGCAGAAGGCTAACCTTTCATTTAATTGCTATTGTGTTTCCGTTACAGATTTCACCTTAGACTGCGAAGGCATATTTCTTTCGGCATTAAATCCAACTTTAAGAAGCAATTAACTTTCTCAAGCAATATCAGGCACAATAGGTCATGAGGTGTGCCCCCAACACACTGTTCTTTGAAACAGGAAGTAAAGCCAGTTCTAAAACGTATTTGAATGCTAACCGGCTCTGAGTAGCTGTTTTCAGGTAATATTTTTGTTTCCTCCCTGGAGCGTCATGTTTTGAACTGAGAGGGCATCACTATGAACTCTACATTGCCTCCTGACCTATTTGTCTTTTATTTTTAATTCAAATTTTCATTGCTTTTGAGAATATAATGCATGTATGTAATAAAATGTGAGTATATTTACCCCATCTAACTTCTTCTTTCTGCTTCCAATTTCATGCCCTTTTATTTGTTTTCATAACCCACCCATGCCTCTTAATGTTGGTAACTTATACACGGGCATTGGGACATCTGCTGGAGTATGGGAACCCTACCCATGGCCACATCCTCAGAAAAGAATAATTCTCCCTCCCACATTAACTATGCCCTGCCTCAGGACAGGGGAAGGGTGGTTAAGAGGATAAACTGAAAACACACACACTTGGTCACTGCAAATGATAGCAGTTTCAACTTTTACTCTGCATAGTTGTTTTCCCAGAGTACTTCACAAGATAACTCTGAGAGCCAAGGATCTTCAGCAAAGATGACTGTGCTGCATTTCCTTGCTACCCTTTAGCAAACATGACTCCAAATGTGATTTTTCTTTTTTCTTTTCTTTCTTTCTTTCTTTTTTGTTTTTTTTTTTTGGGGGGGGTGTTTGTTTTTATTGGATATTTTATTTATTCATAATACAGATGTCATCCTCTTTCTCCATTTTCCCTCCCTAGAACCCCCTATTTCACCCCCTCCTCCCTTCTGCTTTTATACCATTTTAATTACATGCATATGTTTCCTACCCACCATTGCTTATATATACCCCTGATGGGATAAGCTGTCTTGCCTCAAGTTTTTAGACCTTGTGGAACAGAGAATCAAAAAGAAAAATTATAATGCCTCTTGTATTGTTATTAAATGTGACCGGTTATTCAGACTCAATCATGGACTGGTCTAGAAATCAATCCAATATTGGAAATAACAGTCTTAATTTGAAAGTCAGGTTCTGGACATTTTCAGAGACATATTTGGAAATAAGCTGCAGTTCTCTATGATGTTATATTAGCAAGAGGTGAAGTTGGGGCAGGATCTGGATTTCAAACAGGTGTTAGCACATTTGTTAAGGCTCTTTTAATTTTCAAGTTAAAATACTTTTGTTTCTTCTACAGTATTTAATGTAAGTTGCATTGATTATACACCTTCAAATTGTGTTTGTGTTTTGAAATCCGACATATCAGTTATAGAGGTCTATCAACCAGCTTTTGTTTTAGTGCCCTGAGTATCACAGAATCTTGGTATTCTAAAAAATAGCTTGCAAATACTGGAATAAATGAGTCAGGCTTTAAACAGAAGCAAGAAGGTAGTGGGCTTGATTATTGATGGTGTAACAGCTTTAATTACATTAATTGCAAATGCGATTTTTCGAGTGCCATGTGTGATATTTTATATTTAGGGAACAGTGTATAGTGTGGCAAAATTTTCCAATCCAGCTATGTTTTTGTCAACTCTCCTTCTTCCTGAACTCTGAGTGGTGGAAATGATGACTGTAAATATCTGACTGAGGTGACTTTAACTTTGAAGTTGAGTTTCCTCTATTATGTATTGTTGGTTTCTATTTCATTTCTAGAATCTTCTTGCTTCTCTCTCACTTCTACCCTGTTTCCCATCCCTCCATCTAAGTGCATTGTATATGGGGAGGGTTGTTCAACACTCACCCTCTGAACTTATCTCTGTTTAGCCTTGTACAATAATCAAACATTGCTGAAGCTCATGGAGACTTTTATGTCGACTGTCTCTATCTCAAGTCTTAATTGTTATCAGTTAAGTTGTCATTATATCTGTTTTCAGGATTGGTAGATTTTAGGTTTATCATATGTTTTTCGGTTTTTTGAGGTCTGACATTATTCTTTTTCATTAGTTGAAACTTCCTGCATTTTTTAAATTTTCAATTAAATTTTAAACCGCTGTTTTCTGAACACCACTACTAAGCATTCTTAGCTGAATTTTTATTAACCATTTTTTTTGAACAATTACAATAGATCCTACTTTAAAATACTTGTAAATAATGAAATCGGAAGTCAAATATTTAATATTTATAATTTGGTAGATAGTCTTGTGGTTAATTCAGAGCATGTTGCCATTCATTTGCTAAAATAACCTATTAACTAGTTATTGAACAGATGAAAATATTGAGGCCCAGAGAACTATCATAGCCTTTCCTGTTAAAACTACAGCAGGACCTGATACTAGGATCTTTGAGATATGGAATAATGTTTCTCTCTCTCTCTCTCTCTCTCTCTCTCTCTCTCTCTCTCTCTCTCTCTCCCTCTCCCTCTCCCTCCCTCCCTCCCTCCCTCCCTCCCTCCCTCCCTCCCTCCCTCCTTCTCCCTCTCCCTTTCCCTCTCTTTCTCTCTTTCTCTCTTTCTCTCTTTCTCTCTTTCTCTCTAGGCTGGGATAACGTGTTTTGATCAATAAAGGAAATGACTGGATATGTGGGCCAAAAAAATCCTATAATACTATTCATATAAGTCTATCTGCATTTATCTGAGCTGACTTGCAATTTGCTGCATATTATCTCATTACTTCCTTGTAATTTGTTTACAAATTTTATTCTTGAACTCTAAATGTACATCTTTATAATTAGAAAGGAGAAAAATGGGTCAATATTTAATGATAACACTATTTTGAGGAATAAATTTTCTTTCAAATAAAATATTCTTATTTGAAATAATACACTTCAAAAAAAGGTTACTTTCATAAACTTCATTTAAACATTTAATGTAAACATATATTACATTAGCCTTCCCAGGTGTCACTTTTCATTCTTAAAATTCTATATCAACTTTTTAATAACACTAAACTCAGTATATATATATATATATATATATATATATATATATATATATAAAACTTTGTGAATAATAATGAGAAAAATTTAGTGTTGGCTGATCACATGGACTTTCTTGTCATCTGTCACTGGGACTTTGTTCTCTCTTCTCTCAATGCTTTGTTAGCTCCCAACTCTTCTTTGAGAGTATGTTCAGTTTTATGAGATCTAGAACACAGCTTTTATGTTCCTAGTAGCCATGAAGTAGATGTTCTTATCTGCTCACTGTATTGTGTACACTATTAACATAAGGACTCGGCATCAAATGCTGATTCATTAATTTTTACAGCATGATTTGGGTTGTTTGTAGCAAATACACCATATATTTATTGTTAATATTATATATAATAAATGCTATTAATATTCAGGTTTCAAATTTTTGGGGGAAGAATTCCAAGATAAAAATTGGGATAATTGGGATAGACATTAAAGAAGGGATGGTAACATTCAATGGGACAATAAAGCCATCTGTGTTTTCTCCTTTGAAAAAAGTCTTTTAAAACATTTCTTATTTTGTTTAGAGATGTACTCCATTTATTTATTTATTTATTTACTTATTTTTATTGGGTATTTTATGTATTTACATTCAAATGTTATCCCCTTTCCCAGTTTCTCCTCTAGAACCTCCCATCCCATCCCCTCTCCACTTGCTTCTACGAGGAAGCTCCCCTTCTGACCCACCCACTCCCACCTCACAGCCTAGGCATTCCCCGACACTGGGGAATTGAACCTTCAAAGGACCAAGGGCCTCTCCTCCTATTGATGCCAGACAAGGCCATCCTTTGCTACATGTACAGCTGGAGCCATAGGTCCCTCCTGGTGTACTCTTTGGTTGGTGGTTTAGTCCCTGAGAGCTCTCAGGGGTGGGGTCTGGATGGTTGGTATTGTTGTTTTTCCTCTGGGGTTGCAAACCCCTTCAGCTCCTTCACTTCTTTCTCTAATTCTTCCATTGAGTTCCTTGTGCTCAATCCAGTGGTTGACTGTGAGCATCTGCCTCTGTATTTGTCAGGCTCTGGCAGAGCCTCTCAGGAGACAGCTATATCAGGCTCCTCTCAGCAGGTACTTCTTGGCATCCACAATTTTGTCTGGGTTTGGTGTCTGTGTATGGGATGGATCCACAGGTGAGGCAGTCTTTGGATGGCCTTTCCTTCAGTCTCTGCTCCACACTTTGTCCTCATATTTCCTTTAGACAGAAGCCATTCTCAATTAAAACGTTGCAGAAGAGTGGGTGGCCCCATCTCCCAAATGGGCGTTTCCTAACCACTGGATATTGTCTCTACAGGCTCTCCCTCCCCTTTGTTGGGCATTTCAGCTAATTTCATCCCTGTTGGGTCCTGGGTCCTCTTGCTTTCCTGGAATCTGGTACTTGCTGGTGACTACCCCCAGTTCTCCTTCACCCATTGCTACACACCTCTGTTAAAATTCCTGACCATCTGTATTTCATCCCTGTCCTCTCTCATACCTGATCCTGTTCCCCCCTTTCTCCCTCTAACTACTGATGCTATCCAACTGTCAAGTTCTGTTCAAGAAATAATGCTATAAATTATTTTCTTTACAAATTGCCATCAGTTGTCTTCTTGTCTTAGTTTCTTTTTGTTTCCTTCCCATATTTAGACTCACCAAACAGATAAATTACACAAACATTGTCCTATGAATGTCTCAAGGTGTGGGGAAGTGGGTGGTAATAAATTTAATTTCCCATAGGAATTAAGATCATCCATAACTTGGTGAAACTAAAAAAAAAAAAAAATCAAAAAACAAAAATAAACAAAACAAAACGAAAAAAAACCGTGGCTGCCTAACCTTACTGAGAACTTGACATCACTGCCATAGCAAGGCCTCACCCTATGTCATTCTAGAATACTCAGAATACTTTGAAGTAGGAACAGTTTGTTTTTTGCTTTTTTCTCTGTATGAACAAGACAAAATTTATGATGTTGCTTTTACAACTTAAAGTGTTAGACTTTAAGCACAGAGCCATCATTACCTCTATAGCTGGTGCTCAGTTTTGTGGATTCTCCCAATTTTTCCTGATCAAGAGATTTGGACGGTGCTGAAACATGAACAGAACTATCCTTGATGGTAGATATTTTCCAGAGCGCCTAAAAAACTTCCAGATTTTCTAGAACCTTCCTCTCTCTGTTTTCTTTGTTGCTCACATTCTTTGTTCGTTCTATCCACACCTGAGACAGGGGAGTTTCAGAGCTTGCTGTGGGCATGAACGCAAAGGTAAAGCCATGCTTCTTTTTCTGATGCCATAAACTGAATTCTTTAACCACACTCTGTGAGACTGTTTTGTGTAACCACTTTTCACTAACTATGGTCCACCCCAGAAAAAAAATACATTAGAAAGTTTTTGTTGTCATTCCTCACAGTGAGATACATCCCAACTTCTATTTCAAATCCTTGTTCTCATTTGTAACTGTTTTTGAGGAGCTGTTTACTTTCCATTTATTTTTTTTAGGTAGTAGTTTTGTAATAAGCTATGCTTTTTACTTTTATTCCCTGATATGTATGAAATGCTTATATAAGCATGCACAGGAGTCGTTCAGTCAATATCTGTTAAATAAATGAAATTTACCATCACACTGAGAAAACTTAATGTTTTATTTTTACTGAGACTTGTTCTGCTCACTTCTTGTCACAAGATTTTCCCCATAAATGTCATGACAACGTTGCTAAATTTTGATAAGGTTAAAGAAATATCTTTTCTGCAGTAGTCAAGGATTCATGTTGATTCACATTTTTTTTAAATAAAAAAAGATGAGAGAGTCATAAATGAAAAGCAAAATCACTCTATAAGACCTAAGAGAAGGGTAAGGAAGGACAAATGTTGAAGAGAAAGAATTTCTCAAACTTGTCTAAACTTCGTCCATTGGCACTTATGAAAAACTGAAAGAATAAAATGGAATATAAGAAATTATATTCTTACTGAGAAAGGCTAATCCATGTTTTATTTTATATAATGAGACATGATTGAATACTAGCATCCTCATGTTTACTTTGTATTGCCTGGACAAAGGCCCTCTGCATGATAAACGGGTAAATGACAGATATTTTATACAGACGTTGAAAGAAGCAGCCCTTCCTCCCACCCCCAATTTCTCAACAAAAATGCTAAGAAAAGCTGTGTGGTAGAGACAACAGAGCTACCAGTGTTGTTAGGTAAAATGGAGCTGAACAGATTAAATACAGCAAAAATGAGAATTTAAAACTTAGAACGACTAATGGGTGCTAAGATGCTGTGAGAGTTTGGGCCTTTACAATAGAGACTACCATTTGGCCATGCTCTGGAATACATTACTCAAGTACTTAACAGAGCTGAAGCTTCAGCATTACAAAATGAGGCTTTTGACATCATTGTGGTGAGTTGATTTATCTTTTGCAGAACTTCCTGATGCTGCTGCAAACTTCAGCATATCTTTTTCTCTTGAGGTTTTATTTTGTCCATATTGCTTACATCTAAATATCACATGCATGCACACATACACTAAGCAAGGAATCACTTTAATTATAAGACCATCATAGTTCCATTTCCATTGTTATGATAAAATACCTTACAATAAAGAAATTATGGGAGAAGGGATTCATTGCAGCTCACAATTCCAGTTACAGTCTATCTGTGATGAGAGAAGGAATGTGAAGTAAATAGTCACTCAGCTCCACAGCCTCAAGCAAAGGGAGAATGATGCATACTTACCTATTCTTATATCATCTTTCCCCTTATTACTATCCAGGGCCAAACTTAGGGAACAGTGTTGTCCCTCCTTTAGACTGAATATCTGCACTCAGTTAATGTAATCAAGGAATTCATGACATGCCACAGACAGACCAATCTAGACATTAGCCTCTCTGAGACCCCATTTCTCAAGTAATTGTCCATGGCTTCAATTTATAATTAAAATTAACCATTGTGAAATATTAAAATTCCTCAAATTATTCCATTTTTTGTTTCAGTAAAACTGCAGCTTAAAAATTGTGATAGCATGGTCTTCTGCTGGAAGGTCTCAAGAAGAAATTAAATATGCAAAAGAAAATAATGGATATGAAATTCCTTAAAAGTAAAGATAGGTAACATTTGAGACATTACTGTAATTATGTTTTAAGCACTACCTTCTATAAGTATCTACTATATTGTCAAGACTGTATGGTGATTCTTTATATTATATTTAATTTTCAAAAATTAAAATACAAGTCATATTCTTGGATCATTTTTACTGATAAGTAATTGAAACTTACATAATTTAAACAATGATTCCAAGGACATTCAACAAGAGAATTTTATATTTAACAATGAAACTCAAGCTGGTTTCAGAAGAGAAATTTTACATAGTAAATAAATTTTTCTTGACTTGAGATACTAAGATGAACTCAGTTATTTAAGAAATTATGTTATATTACTCTATATTGAAATATATAGCACTTAAGATCCAAATTTAACAGAGATAATTTTTACAGATAAATCAATTAGAGGAATTTAAGTTTTTAAAAATGTGAATAACCTTAAATACAAATATTGGGCAAAATACAGATGACAACCAGGTGGGGTAAAGTAGGTGAAATGGTTGATATAGAATGATTGAATTTCAAGATATTCTACATTGATTTATTATGTATCTCAAATAAATAACATAGTTATTTGGGTTCTGTTTAAGACTGGTATCAGGACATTCTGTTACACTTGGTTTTACTACCTATAGTACTCCAGGAATTCCTTACTCATGCCTTGATCCTGCTTGATTATTAATGAATCAATCTTTATCACTTGGAACTCACTTGTTATCTGACCTGTGTTTCTGTTTGAAATGCAATGACTCCTGAGAAACTAGTAAATTTGCACAATGAGTTCTTAGCGGAGGTGAGGCATGAAGAGGCAGAGAGTAACAATACTTCCCACCTAAACCATAAGAATGGATAACCATATATATTTTAGGCATTGTACCTCTGCCAGAATTTTATTTCCAAACAGAAAAGCTGTATCATTTTCATATTTCTTATATCAGAACAGATGATGCTAATGTCAAATTGTTTGTGAAGATGGAATTCTCTTTATTACCAATTGTCTGGAGTGTACATTTGTTTTGCCTCATGATGAAGGAAACTTTTCCACTTACATAGAAAACAAAACTTTCTTCAAAACTTCATTTAATAATCTGGAAGTAATATTAAAGATTTATGGAATATCAGGCCACTAATTTTAGCCCTGAAAGATAAATAATATTGAGTATTAGATGAAATAGAAACAGTGATGGGCTATGTCAGTCTGTTTTCTCTGTTGCTATAACATAAAACTTGAAGCATAACAATTTATAAAGGAACTAAGTTGAATTTTGAGTCACAGTTTTGTAATTCAAGTCCATAATGTGAGTCTCTGCAGACTTCTGAGGAGCAAACCATACAGCTTTTACTCCTGACTGAAAATGGTACTGGAGAAGAAGTCCAACTTTATTGATTGCCCATTTCTATAAAAAAAATCACTAATCTACTTGTGAGGTGGATACCTGATAATTCAAACACCTGTAAAAGTTTTCCTCAATTCTCAGCACTATTTCTCCAGAGATAACCTTCACCTTGGGTCTTGCTGGAAACAGAACACATAGAAATTACTGTATAAGAGTAGGAAAGAACAAATGAATAGAGGATGGTGGTCAGTGGTTACTATGTTGGTGGTAGTTTTGGTTTTGGTGGTGGTAGTTTAAGTGTTGGTGGTGGTGGTTGTAATAGTGGTGGTGGTGGTGGTGGTGATATCGATGGTGGTATTGATGGTGGTGGTGATGTTGGTGGTGGAATTGATGGTGGTGCTAATGGTGGTGGCAGCAGTTGGTAGTGGGGAATACAGGAGATATTGGGAATACTTTGTAACATAAAGAGGAATTATCTTACCCAGGCAGGTGATGCCATAGGAAGACTTCATTCAGAAAAACATGATCTCTGATGCCTCTTAAAGAAGAGAAAATAGCAGATGATGAAACAAATATGAAATAAAGAACCATCAGGACAAAAGAAACAGAATGACAATGACCTGGAAGTGAACAAAAGCTTATCATTCTTGTAAAAGAACAAAGGTCAGTGTAAAGATAATCCTGAGCTAAAACAGAAGGTCATATGCCTTCCTCTATGCCACATGATACTGTGTGTCACATATGATACAGCCCTTGAGTGTAGCCATGTAATCTGAAGAGTTACCCTCTGACACAAAATAACCACTAATGCACACTGACACATCATTGCATTTAGTTAGCCATTAGCATCTCCAAATTCCTCAAAAAAATGCTAATTTAAAACACAGTGGAGAAAACGTAAGGTAAAATCCTCATGAATTTATTGATTTATTTGTTTGTATAGCAAATATTCATTATGGAACAATTTCATGTCAGAACTGTGTGAGGGTCAAGATTCAATGATAAGCGAACACTGTATATAAGACATAAAATGATACCATAACAAAAACAGTCTGTCTTAAGGCAGAAATATACAGAAGACAATTAGGATAAAATACAAATACAGTCCTGGTATTTTTATAGGAATGGGCTTCGTGGCTCACAGCCATGCTAGTCTGAGCTGAAGTTTTATAGATATTTATATATTTTCAAATTTCATAAAGCCTTAGAACTTCAAATATTATTTTGTCAGGCTAGAAATTGTTTCCATTTAGTTGTGTGTCTTGTGTGAGATTAAACCCAATGAACTATAAAAATGTCCCATTTTTTTATGGTCACCCATGACACAAGAAGTCAATAGTAGAAAAAAGAATAAATTACATGTTTTGGCACAATATTACACAAACTGCAAAAAAGTTGAAAACAATGAAGTAAAATTTATAGTTGTACCAAAAATATCTAGTGTCAAAGCGTGGGCATTATATGTGCAAGAACTCGAAGAATGAGTGTAATGTGGAAGGAGCTGGTGGAAATCTTTCATTCAGAATGGAAGGCACTAAAACAACAATGGCTTGTGGCACTGAATAGAATATGATATGGTGGCCTACAGACTGTTGAGAAGCCTAGGAGTGCTCATGTCTTCTAAATATTGGTTGTTAAACATGGTGCTTTTGAATACAAAAATACAATGTTTATCCCAATATTCAAGTAACAGTGTGACTGTATTGTACTGAGTGCTTCAAGAGACATACACAAGAGTGAACTCAGAAAAAAACAATGTCTCTGAGGGAGATGGAGAAGGTTGCAAAGTTGTCTAATCATGATCAAATTCTATCCCTATGGTGGTAAAAATAATGGAAAGAACAGGAATTTTAGATTATCCTATATCTCAAAAGAGTGTCAGTAAGGTAGACCTTGAGCCGAAATGCTCACAGAGCAGTCTTATGACACCAGGATTAAGCCTCCATTAGAATCTCTGTAGAATTTCACCAATGGCTTGGGGCAACTGTACCATGTGACCTTAGTATATACATGCTGGGAAACACATGGCACATCATCAGTTACTGTCTCCAGCAGGAATGTCACTTTTTTTTTTCCATGGCCACCACATTATTTGGAACAAGTAACTCTATTATTTATTAAAAGTAACACAAATGTTTATCCCATAGAATTTTTGATAATTAACTGAATATTCATGTACAACACAGGTAAAATATATTGTATTGAAGGTGTAGTTTTTATTACAAGCTTGATGACTTTGAGGATTGTGGTAAATACAGTTTAAAAATAAGACTTGTTTCATTGGGTAAGACATCTCAGAATACTGTTAGTCTTCTTAGCAGGATACAAAGTCACCTTTGCTCATAAATTAGGAGGCTAGGTGGTAGTGAATAGAAATTATTAGTATGTTCCACCTTGTATAGGTGTTAATAAGTGAAGGAATGCTGTTAGATTATAACCTTATTTAATATGATGGTATAGCAGAGGAGTAACAAAACCTCAAAAATCAAATCCCTGGCACACTCAGGAAAAGAATTCTTGCAGGGAAATAAATCTGGATACACTTACAAGATTTGAGCTAAATGAAGTAATTTTGTTTCAGATTTAAGACTATTTGAAGAATGAAAAGCCTCAAATGTGTATATTTTCAGTCATTTTAAGTTTAGGTGTTTTAAAATTTGATATTAGCAGATGAGTAACATAAAAGTTGGAAGTTAAAAACCTAAGAATAAATTAAACCAATGAGAAATCATCTCTGAGACTAATTGAGTAGGAAACTTATTGGTGGTTAGTGAGTTCCCATGTCACTAAGAAAATGAACAGAGGATACAATGAAAAAAAATAACCAGGGTTTTCTCTCATACAAAATTTAAAGAGCATTAAATCTTTAAAAAATGAAAGAGAAAGAAAATGCTAAATTTAGAAATAGAGATAGGAAGCAAATGGTGAATACTAACGGGAATTAATATCATAAGAGAAATTTGGACACTAAAACCGTAATTGAAGAAGAAACACATTTACCATGGAGAAGTTATTTTGAGAGAGATTTATCTGAGAGACAGAATTCTGGGTGTAGAAGATAAGCATTTTTCTGGGAGCTCAGAGCCCTGGATACAAATATCCCTTAATATTTCTGAAAGAAAGTAAAACAATAGAGATAACGCTGCAAGATCCTGAGTGAATTATTGGCTAGGGAAGGGAGGTTGGTACTGGCTCACCTCTAAGCATGTGCTCAGGCAGAAGTTAGGGGAGCACCCTCATAGAAGCAGGGGGGGGGGATGGAATGGGGGTTTCCGGAGGAGAAACAGGGAGAGGGGATGACATTTGAAATGAAAATAAATAAAATATTCAATAGAAGAAAAAAGAAACTAAGAGACATAATAAGGATATCCAAGTACATGCGATGTAATGGATGTGCTTGACAAATACAAAGCTTTGGAGGGATGGAATAGTGAATATATTTAGAATATATGCAATAGGCTAGCCTCAGCTAGAAGGATATTTCTATCTAAAATGTAAAATAGAGAAATGACAGTGAAAATGATAGAGGTGAATATTTTCACATAAAGTCTCTCAGTGGATCAGAGAGCATTTTCTTCACTCCTCCTTTAACCAATAATATACTTTTTCTTCACTTGCTGAGTTTTACTGTCAGAGAAACTATGTTGGTCATATCAAATATCTAGGGTTCTTAAGATGCCTGGAAGTTGTTTTACCTAATCCTAATAGCATTAATGAAATTATTCCATTAAGATACAATTTAGGTTAATATTTTATTGAATTAATTTATTTAGATTGAGACTGATTACTTAGGTATCAGGATGGAAATATTTGAATAAAAGCCAATTAATTTGATTAATTCTTTATTTACTTTTGCATTCTAAATTTAATGAAAGAATCAGTTTGTTCCACTAATGAGGCTTTACCAGCCATGATTATCAAATGAGGATAAAATGAAACAAGAACATTACCTTTATATTCTTTCTCTGGAAAGAAATTTCTGTAATAATCATAGTCAGATAACTTGCATTCACAAATTCTAGAATAAAGATCATGAGTGATAGCAAAATACTCAACTAGCATTTGAGTTAATTATTACTATGAATTGAGATAACTTAAAATGACTGTTTTGTTGTTCAATATTTATGTGTATTACATTATAAAATAAATGGCTTAACATGTCTTAAGATATATATGTAGTAGTATATAATATTTATAATCTGTATACAGTATGTGTATATATTTTTATATATTTATAAAATTATATATATACATATATGTATATCTATATGAATATATGTATGTATGTATGTATGTATATAACACCTGTTCACAAACTTGTACACTAATCCTGACTTTCAAGCAGGAAAATTCGAAAACATATGTGTGTTTGAGTCAAACTAGGACAAAGATGCTTATAGTCTTTGTTCAAGTCAAGAACCAAACTAGATTAAGCTCCACTAATAAAATCCAATCATCTTGAGGACTGATTATTTTTTATACTTATGATCATTATTTTAATTTTATACAGCACACACCCTTGCACTATTAGCATATTCCAATGCTTTAGCATAAAGTAAAATATTATAATACATTTGAAAATCTGAGGACGTTTAAGTTCATTTTGAAATTCATTGGGTCCCAACATTTGAAAATGTCACTGCCATTTGGTAAGTTTAGTAAGGAATATTAAATGTCTTGAAGGGTTTTTTTTCTTCCATTTTTCTTTCCTCCCTCCTCCTTTCCTACCTCATGGGAACTTTATGTGAAAAAAAAAATGGTGTCTGGTAACCCACAATGTAAATTTATAGGCAAGAAGTCAAAAAGGCAGCACAGGGTAAACGCAGTGGCCACAATCGAGGCTGTCAATGCTAGAAAATGCCTTTCCTTGGAACTCATACTCACCATTAAAGAGGCAAATAACACGGCTATTTTACCTGTTTTGTTATCTCTTTTTTACTATCAACACTTCTGCAAGTTTCTGCCAAAATTTAGAGCACCTGCCTTCATTCTTATGGTAGCTGTACTACAGGAAACAAACAAGTAGCCATCTAATTATAAAGGGCATCAGGAGGCAAGAGGGGCTGGATTTGGAATCACCGCATGGTTATACCCTAAAGCTTCTTGGTAGAGAAAGAGATTTTTTCACCTTATATATTTTGTTTGCTTGTTTCTTGGAGCACTCATATAAATACCTACACAGAAATGAAAATGCACCTAGAGCAGCTCCTCATGGTCAACAGTGTCTCATGGAGACACTAATCTTTATAGATTGACATTAGGAACAACCTAATTTATGAGGCATAAATTCACATCATGCCTACTGCTGACAGCTGGTGTCATAGAACTTTCTATCACTGCCTAGGCTTTTCCTTTATGTAGCCAAGAACCTGAGGCTGAGCTGCATCAAAGAACAGGCGAGATGTTATATGTTCCTTCTCTAGTTCAAAATTCATGTTAGAAGTGATGCAGATAATCTTAAAAAATAGCTAACAGGAGAATTTATGAACTTCATTTTACACACACATACACACACAAACACGTTATTGAACTTCTTAGTGTAGCCAACCTTCTGTCATTAATTTTATTTATTCATTGCAGATTTCACAACCAAAATCCAGTTGGCTCCCATCTGCAGTATTTGTTTATTCAAAAGTCCTCTAGAGAAAGTGATTACTGCAATTGCTTTGGAATTATATTCCATTCCACCATCTATTCATAAAGAAAAAAAAGAAAGGAAAAGCATACCAGTCTGCATGCCCACTTTATGGCCCTGTTTATAGAGTTTCAAGGTCAGTCTAAGAAGACCTTGGGCAATTAAAAACAGATTGGTTATAGTTTTGTTTCTGGCTTTCATGTTCTTACAAAATATAATATTATCTGTTCTGTCTGGTTCCTCAAAGCAGAAACCAGATCATGACAGAGTGAGAGCTGAGGAAAACAGTTTACAAGATCAAGATATATATGCCAGTATGTGCTGCCACCAGCCTTTCTTCACCTCGGGAATTTATTTATGAGGAAGCAGCAGCAACGTGTTATGTTCAGAGCAGTTACAAATCCATGACCACAGATGCAAACTTATTGTGACTTACATCTCTGCCATCTTTTCTTGCCTTTCTCATCCTGTTGCTATCCTATGACACTTCCTCTTGCTTAGGTATATCTAAAACTTTCTTCTCTCGTATTTATTTGTTCTGTTGGTTTTTTTCCTGCCACATTTTCTCTGAAATGGTGTTCCTCCTCGGTTTATTCAGACATACAACTATTTCTTCATTAGTGTACTCTTTTTTTCTAAAACTAAGGAAATATTTATGATTTTTTTCTTTTACCAAAGAACAAAGCAATTTCTGTTCAACTGGATAAAAATGAGAAGAGTAAGGGTAAGAAAAAAATAAACAATAGGATGTATATAAATCATTTTTTGTGTATTTAGCTTCAAATCCACAAGAACCGAAATAATAAAATTTGGATCTTCTGTTTCAAACAAATGAGATTTTTCAGCTCAGTCCACATGTGTATGCTGTTCCTGCTGTACATACATTTTCCAAGTTGAGTCTAAGTTCTATTATGAAGGAATTTTACATTCCAAATTCTGGTTCCTATTCAATTAATTAACCTTGAGTTTTATAAACTTGTGTTTTAATTATGTATGCTTTTAGATTTTTGCTTAATTGTTGGCAACAAAAAGACAGAGTATCATAGTAAAAGATATACAATACTGATACTCTAGAAGAAAGAAAAGATATAAGGAGTCAAATATGGTCTCTAGCCAAATTGAGAAAGAACTTGAAACAGTCTTGTAATTCTGAGGAATAGCACTCTCTTAACATCCTTGATGAACTGGACGGCCCATTCTTATTTTCATGTAAGATGAAATTTAGATGGTGTGTGTTTGCATCCATGATGCACCCTGGGCAATCCCAAACAGTGAAGCACTAACTACAGCATTCTCAAGTTTCTAATCCATAGAAAAACCCCAAGATAGTCATTTGTCTTGCTTTACTATGCTAATTTTTGGTAATTCATGCTGAATTGTTAAGAACTGGTATATTGTTTGTATGCAGATATATATTTATATATGTATATATATGTACGTATATATATGAATATATACATATATGCATACATATATACATATATATCCATACAAATATATATATACACACACACACACACACGTGTGAGTGTATATATATATATATATATATATATGGGGGGGGGCAGGAAGGATTTCCTCTGATAAAGTCATTTTAAAAGTATTTTTAGTGCACGTCTCCTACACATGAGATTTAGGATGCAGAAACCTGTAATGAGCATATTACTATGGTAATATTACAAGCATTCATTGACCTAATTGAGTGTTTGACATGGCACTAGAGTCGTGTACATTTTAAAATTCCTGATTCTAAATTATTTCTGTATAGAGGTTCAAAATAATTTGAAAAAAAATGTTGAAATCATCAGAAAATTCTCTTCCTTTTCTTTTTATCTTTATGACATGTACG
This sequence comes from Arvicanthis niloticus, assembly GCF_011762505.2. Classification (NCBI taxonomy): domain Eukaryota; kingdom Metazoa; phylum Chordata; class Mammalia; order Rodentia; family Muridae; genus Arvicanthis; species Arvicanthis niloticus. The sequence goes on along the minus strand of NC_047669.1, from coordinate 36,691,696 downwards.
TCTAGTATTAGTTTGAAACAGACCAAAGAATAAATCTTGAGAAAAAAACTCCCTTCTTTGAGAGTTTATTTCACTGTGGAGTTTGCTACTGAATAGCTTCTTGTTCTAGTTACTTGACTCTTTCTACAAAATTGCTAACAGAAGTGATACAGGAAATAAATGATTTCTGAGTCACAGTTTAAGCAAATTTCAGACCATCAGTGTAGGGAATCCACAGAAGCGAAGCTGCTCACTTGATGTCTGCAAGACTATGAGGTGTTTGATCAAAACTGTAGTGGCTAGCCAGAAAGTGCAAATCTTCATCCAATAAGAGCGAGTTTAGCTTTCAGGGTATGTCCCCTGTAGCTCACTTTGCATACTGAAGTACACGTCCAAATGTTTCAAAACTTCCCAAAACAGTGACACTACCTGGGAGCACGTGTTCAATCGTGAGCCTACGGAGAACATTCTACATTAAAAGCATAGTACCTCTCCTTTGCGTGTTATAGATGGCACCCACCATCCTGTCACCTCTTCTTCATCCTGACATAAGCTGTTTGAGTCCAAAGATTCACGGTCTCTCTCTCTCTAGTTCTTAAGAATGGTTTTGACTTGTTTAAGCCTGTTAGCTAACAATATTCTCCAGTCTGGATGTAGATGCATGAATTAATATTTCTTTTCCTATTCTTTTAAAAAGCAATTTTTATGTTATAATTACACATATTCTTCTCTACATTTTTCTCCTTCGTACTATTCCCAGGTTTGAACTCTCTTTCCTGAAAACCAACATATAAATACAACCTGCTGAATGCATTCAGTATTTCCTGCAAGTGTATTTTTCTAGGGATGACCACTCAGTATTAGGTTATAGATCAGGAGGCTCATCTCTTGTGAAATTCTATCTCTTTCCCTCTCTCCATCTCTCCTTCTCTTTTTCTCTCTCTTTTCCTCTTTCTCTGTCTGTCTCTCATTGTCCTTCTGTATCTCTGTCTCTCTTTCATTCTCTCTTTCTCTTTGTGTCTCTGTCCCTTTGTGTCTCTGTCTTTCTCTGTCTCTCATTCTCTTGGTCTCTTTATGTCTCTCTGTCCCTCTGTATCTCTCTGTCTCTTTCATTCTCTATGTCTCTCAGTCTCTCTCTCTCTCTCTCTCTCTCTCTCTCTCTCTCTCTCTCTCACTTTCTCTCTTTTTTAATTGCCTGTAACCTTCCATCCATGGCAGATTTCCTCTATCTTCCTTCTTTATGCAAATATGTTGAGATCTCATGAGTGCAGCTTCCCTGTCATTTTAGCTTAAAATGCTCATTCTCATGTCATAGTTGCCAGTTCTCTTAAAGAAGATATACTAGGGTTTTTATTTGTTTTGTATTTGTTTTTCCTTTATAGACAGGGTTTTTCTGTATAGCTCTGGCTGTCCTAGACTCACTCTGTAGACTAGGCTGGCCTTGAACTCAGAAATCTGTGTGCCTCTGCCTTCCAAGTGCTGGGATTAAAGGAATGTGCCACCACTGTCCGGCAACATACTAGTTTTTAAGAGATAACTCTCCTTCCTTTTTTCTTTTTAGCAGTAAGTAAGATTTAGTGTCAGTCTCAAGACCATTTCTAGCCATCCTGAAACCACAAAACATCTGTCTTTAGGTGCCCTGACAGTGAGTCCAGAGGAGGAACAGAAGGAAAGGGGCCTGAATTCTTGCTTAGGCCATGCTTCTCATTGCAGCAGAAGCCACCTTCCTCTGACCTAGCAGTTACATTATACACATTTCTTTATTGGTTAGTCCATTTTCACTTGGAGAATTCTGTTATCTAAATCTAGACTATTTCAACAAGTAACATGTGGGATCAACACCCATTGTCAGAGTACTGTTTAAACTTCAGCTCAGCTTTATTCTCCAATGTAAAGTCTTTCAAAGGCCTGTAGAATCTCATCTCTAGTTTCCCAGGCAACTATCACATGTCACTCATGGACTTTCTGAAGCACACAGGTAATATTCCATCTCATCACCTCAATTTTAAACCCACAGAAAGATAAACGAAATGGGTGCCAATAAATGCACAGGGCTTTAGAGATAAAAGAAAAGAATAAAAAATCCAGGAGACAAAGACAAGTAAACAATCTTCTCTGCTATTTAATCTCACCCTCTGCATTCTTTGTTTTCATTTTTACAGTGATGCCATGAGTTATTTAAAATTGGACATGTTTTTTTCTTTGGAGTTAAGGCCTTCTTCCTGCATTCTTCTGCATACAATTGACCTTCACATACAAGAAACACAGCCTCTTGCATAGAAAAGACTCAACAATTCCAAATAACTCATCTAAGATCTTTTAGGTTTTTTTTCTCCCCCAGGTAATAGGAATAAAATTCAATTTTGAACCTAAATAGGTATAATAGACTTTAGTATGAATCATTGAAATGCTAATACTTTTTACTCTTCAAATGTCTTTTGAAAAGTGCCAAATTATATACTTATGATAGAATAAAATTGAAAGATTAAATTTTGTCATTAGTAATTCTGTTATTCATCAAAGACAATATGTTGGAGATAATTTCAAGCAAGAGCTGGTAGCTTTGTTCATGACTGTGTTGGGTAGTAACCAAAGGAAACTTTCATTTATGACACAGAGGGCTTTTGTAAGATAAGTAAAACCCAGAAAAACAGAGGTCTAAAATCCAGGAATTAGCTGGGAATCTAGTAAGGATGAGACACCATCTCTCCCAAGTTCTTTACATAGGAAGAACATTATTTTTAAAAATCTTCACCAACAGATAGGAAGAGAGATACTTGACAAAATGCTTTCTGACAAGGACCTGGGATAAATCCCAGGGACCTACTAGAAAAACAAAAACCAAAAACCAAATCCTAGCCATGAACAGTGGCATGCTTGTAATCCCAGTGCCATACAGGAAACGGCATGTGGATATCTGGGTCACAGTGGCCTGTCAGCCTACTCTAATCAAGTGGCAGGTCAATAAGAGACCCTGTCTTCAAAAGCAAGGCAGTTGGTTCCTCAGGAATGATATGGATGATGTCTACAAGCCTAAAAATGCACATATACATATGAGTACTTGTACACACACACACATACACACATGCACGCATGTACATCTTCAACAGCTCTTCACACTATTTAAAATTTTACATATTTTGACCCTTGTTATCCTGATGACTCTGCATTCTTTCCTTCTCTATCCCAGCCATTCTGGGTCCCATGATGTTCAAAAAGGCTATGTATACTTGCATTTGACATTTGGGTGTTGATACATGCCAACCTAGTAAAGCTCTTTCGAGAGACAGTATTTGGGTCAGCCACTGTAATCCTTTTTCTGTCTGTCATTTCTCTGAGTGTTATTCCATGAATATTCTATAAGACTGTTCTCTTGTGTTACTCTCTGTAATCTTACCGTATTTCTCAGATCCCCTGCCACAGCGCTCATCAGCAGTGTGTATATCACACAATTGTATAGTATCTATCATTTCAACTAGAATTACAAGGCTCATATCCAGAACATCCTTCTGTTTGCAGCTATATCCCAGTAGAGTGCCTGAAACTGGGTAGGGGTGAAATAACTATACCTTAATGTGCATCAGCTTTATTCAATGTTGAATCTTCTTATTGTTTAAGAAATAAATGCATATCTTTTAACAATATGTCAAATCTTTAGTCCATTTTTTAATGTTTTAGTCTTAAAATTATTTCTATGAGATGAATATTTGTTCTTTTCTGCAAAATATTTGCAGAATTTCTTAATTATCTATGTTTTTCTTCACATCCTGATTGCAGCTCCTTCTTCTTTTCTGTCTTCCCAGTCCCTCCCACTCACTTTCCCTTTCCCACAATCCACCCCTCCCTTTTCCCTCAGAAAAGAGGAGACCTCTCATGAATATCGATCACCCTTGGCATATCAAGTTGCTGTTAGACTGCCTGTATCTTCTGCTGAGGTTAGACAAGGCTGCCCAGTTAGGGGAAATTTACCTAAATACTGGCAATGTAAACAGAGACAGCCTCTGCTTCTACTTGAAGATCCAGTTGCACAACTGTTACATATGTTCATCAAATGCTTGTTTTCTGGTTGTCAGTTCAGTCTTTATGAGCACTTATGTCAGGGGCATCTCTGTCTATATACTAAAGGCCTGGCTGGAATCACCCATAGGCCTGAAGACAGCAGCAGGCCTAACATGCATGCCTGATGGCACAAAGTCTTGCTCTCTGTGGAAAAACACTAGAACAGATGGCTAGAAGCTATTGTAAACAAACAGCTTTGATAGATAGTTGCCAGGCTCTAGTCATAGACCTTGTAGATAAGAGACCTTGGGTAGATAGTGCCAACTTAGATTAGGACAAGTGAAACATAGGCAGAGTCATAGTGCCCTGTCCCCTGAACCTTCACTCAGCTGACACACTGTTCTGGAAGATATCTGTACTTACCCTGAACACCTACACTCCTGCATCAACCCCTTCCCCACATCTAGCCTTTTTGTGTATATAACCCATGTGGGAAAAAGTAAAAATTGCGATCTGATCAGCCTATAGACAGGTCGCCGTTCTTTGCGTCTTTGCCTGCTGCCCCCCTCTCCCCCTTTTCAGGTGATCTCGCCGACCCCTGTTTAATGTCCTGCTGGACAGAACACACTTATATGCCCAGGTTAGTTGATTTTTGTAGCGTGTCTTTAACCTCTCTAGTTCTTTCAACCCTTGGCCTCCTTCCACAGGATTCCCCAATGTCCACTTACTGTTTGGCTGTGGGTCTTTGCATCAGTTTGTATCAGTTGCTAGGTGAAGCCACTCTGATAATAGTTATGCTAGGCTCCTGTCTTCCAGTAAAGCAGAATATCATTAACAGTGTCAGGGGTAGGGTCCCTTGACTAGCATGGGTCTCAAGCTGAGACAGCTGAGACAGCTGAGCCAGTTCACTGGTTGGTTCCTTCCTCAAATTCTACTCTATCTTTTAACCCTGCACATCTGTAGGCAGGACAAATTGTGGGTCTAACTTTTTGTGACTGCATTGATGTCTCCATCCATCCATTGGAAGTCTTGCCTGGATATAGGAGATGGTGAGTTCAGAATCTATATCTCCAATTCCTAGGAATTTTAACTAGGGTCACCCTCATAGATTACTGGGAGTTACTATTGTCTCAAGTCTCCAACTTGTCACAGAGATACACCCTCAATCCAGTTGTATCTACCAGTAGTCTGCTTCTGTCCTCCCCCCCCACTTCATCCCTCCTGTTCTCATCACCACCCAGTCACCTCCCTTCATTCATCCCATGTCTAACCTATTCTCCTTCTCAGTGTGATCAAGCTTCTCTCTTGGGCCACCCTATTACTTAGCTTCTTTGGTTCTCTGTACTGTTGCATGGTTATCCTGTATTTTATGACTAATATCTACCTATCACTGAGTACATAGCATGTTTGTCTTTCTGAGTCAGGGTTAACTTACTCAGGATGATCTTTTCTAGTTCCCTCTATTGGCCTGTGAATTTTATGATGTTATTGTTTTTAATGGCTGAGTAATATTGCATTCTGTAAATGTACTACATTCTCTTTATCCATTCTTTCTTTGAGGAACATCTATCTTGTTTTCAGTTTCTGGGTATTATGTGTAAAACTGCTATGAACATAATTGGGCAAGTGTCCTAGTGGTATGGCAGAGCTTCTTTTCAGTAAATGTCCAGAAGTGGTATAGTTGAGTATTCAGGTACAACTATTTCTAGCTTTCAGAGAAACTACCAAGTTTATTTCCAAAGTGATGGTACATGCTTTCAGGTCCACCAGCAATAGAAAAGGGTTTCACCTTGCTCCACATCCTCGCCAGTGCATGTCAATTGATATTTTGGTCTTATCCATTTTGGCAGGTGTAAGATAGAATCTCAGAGTTGTTTTGGTTTGGATTTCCCTGATGACTGGGGATGTTGAACATTGCTTTATGTGCTTCTAGGCCATTAGAGATTCCTCTGTAAAGAACTCTCTGAATCCGTATCCCATTTTAATTGGTTTATTTGGCTGGTTGATATCTAGTTTCTTGTGTTTCTGTGTTTTGAATATCAGCCCTCTGTCAGATGTGGAGTTGGTGAAAATCTTTGCCTATTCTGTAGGCTGTGATTTTGTCCTTTTGACAGCATCCTTTTTCTTGTGGAAGCCTTTCAGTTTCACATGAGGTTTCATTTATTAATTGGTAATCTTAGTGCCTGAGCTGTTGGTGTTCTGTTTAAGAATATGTCTATGGTGGCAACTTATTTAAGGCTATTCCCCACTTTCTCTTCTATCAGATTTAATGTTTCTGGTTTTATGTTGAAGTCGTTGAGCCATTTAAACTTGAGTTTTGTGCAGGGTTGTAAGTATGGGTCTATTTACATTCTTCTTGCAGACATTAAATTAGAACAACACCATTTGTTGAAGATACTTTCATTTTTCCATTGTATTGTGTTGGCTTCTTTATCAAAACTCAAGTGTCCATAGGTGTGTAGAGTTACTACTGGGGCTTTGATTTGATTCCATTGATCAATCTGTTTGTTTTTATGCTAATTTTTATCACTATTATTCTGTAGTACAGCTTGAAATCAAGGATGGTGATTCCTCCAGAAATTCTTTTCTGTACAAGATTTTTTAGCTATGCTGTGCCTTCTGTTTTTCCATATGAAGTTGAGAATTGTTCTTTCAAGGTTTCTGTAATATTGTGTTTGAATTTTGTTGTAAATCTCATTAAATCTGTAGATTTCTTTTAGTAAGATGGCCTTACTTTCTATGTTCATCTTATTGATCCAGGAATATCCAAGATCTTTCTGTCTTCTGATATCCTCTCAGTTCTGCAAAGCTTTGAAGCTATCATCATATAAGTCTTTTATTTGCTTCATTGAAGTTACACCAAGATACTTTATATTATTTGTGGCTGTTGTTAAGGGTATAGTTTCTCTAATTTCTTTTGTAGTACATTTATTGTGTGTAAATAGAAGGTCTACTAATTTTGGTCATGAGTTAATTTTGAATGCAGATATTTTGCTGAAAATGTTTATGAGCTGTAGGAGCTCCTTGGTAGGAATTTGGATGTAACTTATGTAGTGTATCATATCATCTGCAAATAATAAGAGTTAGACTTTTTTCCTTCCAATATGTATCACCTTCATCTCCTTTAGTTGTTACATTGCTCTAGCTAAAACTTCAAACACTATATTGAAGAGATGAAGAGAATTGGCAGCCTTGTCTTACCCCTGATTTTACTGTAATTACTTTGTGTTTCCTTTCATTTAATTTGATCTTGGCTATTAACATGCTGTGTTGATATTTTTTGCTGTGTTTATGTCTTGTACCCCTGATCTCTCTGAGACTTTTATCAAGAAAGAGTATTTGATTATGTCAAAGGGTTTTTCAGCATCCAGTGAGATGATCATGTGGGTTTTTTCTTTTTTCATTTTGTTAATATGGTGGATTATGTTGATGGATTTTAATATATCGAGTCATATCTGCATATCTAGATGCCTACTTGATCACTGCAATGCTGTTTTGGATTAAGTTCACAAGTATTTTGCTGAGCATTTTTGCATCAATATTTGTAAGGGAGATTCGTCTGAAATGTTTCTTGGTTGAGTCTTTGTGTCACTTGGGAATCAAGTAATTGTGACCTCATAAAATAAATATGGCAGTTTTCCTTCTATTTCTATTTTGTGGAATAATTTGAAAAATATTATCTCTTCTTTGAAGGTCTGGTAGAATTTTGCATTAAAACCATCTAGCCCTAGGTTTTTTTTCTTTTTTTCTTTCTTTCTTTTTAAAAAAAAATTAATTTTTTTATTATTTTTTGGGGGGTTGGGAGAATTTTAATGACTGCTTCTATTACATTAGGGGTTATGGATTTATTTATATTGCTTGTCTGCTCTTGATTTAACTTTGGAAGGTGGTATTTATCAAAGAAATAAATGTTGTCCATTTTATTTATTTTTTCCAATTTACCACAGTATTTTTTTTTCAGCCAACTCCTAATGATGCTTTGCTTTGGATTTCCTCAGTGTTGTTCTTATGCCCCTTTTCATATCTGACTTTTAAGTTTTGATCTTCTATTTCTGCCTTTTAGATAGTTTGGATAAAGTTTTGTCTATCTTGTTGATTTTCTCAAAGAATCAACTCTTCAGTTTATTGATTCTTTGTATTTTTCCATTTGTTTCTATTTTGTTAATTTCAGACTTGCCTTATCACTCGATTAATTTTGGTTGCAAGTCTATTTTATTAAATATTAGAATGGATACTCTGGCCTGATTCTTGGGTCCACTTGGTTGGAGAATTTTTTCCAGCCCTTTATTCTGAGATAATATCCATCTTTAATGTTGAGGTATATTTCTTGTATGCAGCAGAATTTTGATCCAGTTATCATATTCATTCTTACACTCTGTATCTTTTTATTGGGAAATTGAGTTCATTGATGTTGAGATATATTAAAGACCAATGGTTGTTCATTTCTATTACTTTGATGGCGGTGTTGGTGTTGGTAGTGATGATAGTGGGTGATGGTGGTAGGTGTGTGTTTCCTTTCTTTTGACTTTGCTGGTACACAATTATTTCCTTGGTTTTCTTGAATGTAGTTAATCTCCTTAAGTTGGAGTTTTTCTTCTAGTGTCATCTGTAGGGCTAGATTTGTGGAGAGATATTGTTAAATTTAGTTTTGTCATGGAATATCTTGGTTTCTTCTTCTATGATGATTAAAAGTTTTGCTGGGTATATTAGTCTGGTCTGGCATCTTCAGTCTTTTAGAGAATGCAATATTGTGCAAAACTGCAAGAGAAGCCCAGGTGCTTGTGGTATTTTGAGTCTTTGTTGCGATGCCATATAATTCTAATCGGTCTTTGTTTATATGTTACTTGGTTTGCCCCCTTGCATCATTTAATATCCTTCGTTGTTCTGTGAATTTAGTTTTATTTTAATTATCATTTGGTAAAAGAATTTTCTTTTTTGATTTAATCTCTTTGGTATTTTGTAAACTTCATAAAAATATATGTCTTTAGGTCAGGGAAAATTTCTTCTATGATTTTCCTAAAAATATTTTATTTTTCTTTGAGCTAGGAATATTCTTCTATTTCTATTATTTTTAGGTTTACTTGCTTTTATGGTGTCTCAAATTTTCTGGATGTTTGGTGTCAGAAACTTTTTGATGTAACATTTTATTTGACATGTGCATAGATTTCTTCTATTGTACCTTCTATTCTGAGATTTCCTTTTACAACTCTTGTAATCTTTTGGTGGTGTTTGTACATGTAGTTTCTGTTCTGCTAACTAGTGTTTTCTATCTCCAAGATTCTGTCACTATGTGTTTTAAAGGCTTCTATCATCATTGTAAGATTGAATTTAAGATCATTTTTTTGTGCTTCAGCTATGTTAAAATACCCACGGCTAATTTAGTAGGATAGCTAAGTTCTGGTGGTACCATATTGCCCTGGCTATTAGCCAACTGGGAGTTACAGATATTATAGGTTTTTATGCTAATTTATGAGATTATCTTTGTTGATTGGAAAGTATGTAGAGTTGTGGACAGGAAAAGTGAGTCTAGGAGGTGTGGTGTACTTTAAGGCTATTCGATATGTTTTAAGGTGATTTAGTGATCAAAGACTGGGGTTGGCTCTTAGCTAGTCTTCCCTAGTACTAGCAAGCCTCTTGAAAACCAGGCAGAGTTACAGGCCAGAAAATTGAGTGCAAGGGACAGGGTGTAGTTTAATGCTGTTGGATGCACTTTAAGACTAATTCACATTAGATTTTATTACAAAATATATTGTCAAGTGTTGTATAATACATCTCAAAAAGACACTTTCATTGAAAAAAACATTTTGCTATTTAATTTTGTATATTTAGATAAATTGCATTGAGTTACATTAAAAATAATTTCCATTTGTTTTTAAAAAGAAAGTTATTAATTTCTATGGAATACATATATATTGGGTACCTCTAAATACGCAAGGAAGAAAATAAGAAAATAATCTGTATCTATAAATCAATTTATGTAAAGGCACTAACAATGTTACCTTTCATGCAGAAAGTACAGAAGAAGCTATTTTCACTTTCTGGAAAATAAATGAATTTAACATTCTACTCTACACACTTGGACAACTTCATGTTCTGCTGAGACTCAAAGCAAATTGCACTGTAGAATCACCAACTCCTCAGTGAGGACCCTCTTTGTCCTGATCACTGACTGGAAGCATGCACACCCAAGTTGTCTCCCTTACCAATGCTTTTTTAGAAACCAATTGCCAGCAAGTAAACAACACATTAGTCAAGGTGAAAACTAACCAAGAAAAACTTGAATTTCCATTATTTTAACGTTCGATTAAATGCAGTTATAACTTGGGCATAAGAGTAGTGTTCTGTCTGTCTCTTTATTAAAGTGTCTCTCAATAGAAAGGTTCATGAGCTCTCTGTCTTCCTTTAAAATACTGTTGTCACTGAATCACATAAAATTTGATGTATTTCCAAAAGATAAAATAAAATAGAACTTAGAGCAGATCATTTTGGGATACTGTGAATACAGCTGTCAATCTAAGTAATAATTGACTGTGCTGTGATCAGTAGGTTGTTTCCTCAAGCCCATAGTATGCACAACTAGCATTTAAATAACGCCACTATTCTAATTAATTTCACCATTAATCTACCTAAATTAGAAAATCCAATTTTTGAAATGGATTCAACTCCATTAATTTATACAGCAAAGTAAACTCATATTGTATGAATTTATCAAATTACTCAATATCAGAACTTTTTTCTCTTTGAATATTCATGAAATTTTATGAGATATTTTAAACAAACATTACTATTGTAGCCATCCCTTATAGCTGGATATATTTATACATTGATAGATGTATAGTTAAATATTAATACATATATGTAGCTATATTTATAAGCCTCTTATAGAGTCCTCAGTAGAACTCCAAAATGTTACAGAGAAAATATTAAAAGATCAGGACACTCAGGTCTTTTGGGCACTGTTAGGAAAAACATCTTGAAGTGATTCAATATTACATTTTAAAAATTATGCTCTAAGTCCAACAGAAAAAGGAAGGAAAACCTGTTAAGGTTTGAGTATTCTTTATGCAGGTATCAGAACATTTACAGGAATATGTCGTTTCTGATGCCTTACACAGATGCCACATGGGGAAGTAGGGAAGCTGATTCCCAAGAGAAGAGGGCATTTCCTTGTAAAGTTACCTCAGGTATGTACTTCTTTATGCATAATAGATGTTGGACTCTTGTTAAGTTCTATTTTAGGATCCACAAAGCCATGCAAGGTCCTGCTATTCTTAGGAGCGTCTATCTGCTGGTCTAACAGAAATTCATTAGCCCAGCCAGTAGTGCATCAGTCTTTTCTTTGGATAAACATATTCATGGATCTAATCTCATATGGTACAAAGTATACGCTATTCTGTAGTCAGTCATTTTGAAATTTCCTAAGATCCCTTGACACTGCTTCCAAGATGTAAAAATTCTTGGCCCTGCTTCTACCCAATCAGAATCTCTCAATTGACACACAGTCTACCACCAGAATTAAGAAACCAACTGGTAAGAGAAGGGATTGGATTCCAGAATAGTCCTGTCTGCCCTTCTTTTTTCTTGTCAGTCTGAATCCAGATCTTCTTCTGCCTGTCCTCCCTCCAGATCGCAGAGCTGAAAATGTTGCTCAGCTTGATGTAATAACAATAACTATAATCATACAAATTGCATATTCCACTCAGTGTGGCGCCACACGGCTCAGAGAATTGATGGCCCCATGTAGGGCAGTAATGTATCAAAGCTGCAGGACCTATGTAGAATTCAGGAAACGCCGGTGCTCTCCTTCAGTTTACGCCCCTGTAACCTTGCCGCCTCTCTCAGTCGCTGTACCACAGTACAGGTAATCCATCAAAAGAGAAACATCATAAACTACCCTGCTGCCCTCCAAAGTGCCTTAGTCTCTTTTTTTCCTTCTACCTTCTGATTTCGGCATCAAAGCTGAAAGGCTTTGTGATGCAGTGCAGAAGGCTTGGGGCACAAGAATCCTGACCACTGTGTTTCATTCTTCGACCCATCCACTGCACTTTTATCAGTGACGTTGTGTTCCTTCAGACACTGAACTAGTCAGAAAGGGATCACAACTTTCAAAGAAACTATGTGAAGGTCAAGAGGAGTTTCTATTGGATTTGTCAAGGAATCTAACTCAACGAACAGCACTTGATACAACTGCACTCAAGGCTCTGAATAAACCAGAATTTCTCACATCCTTTGTATCTGTCTTTGTCTTTCTGTCTGTCTCTTTGTGTCTCTGTCTCTGTGTCTCTTTCTTTGTGTCTCTGCCTTTGTGACTTTGTCTCTCTGTGTGCCTATGTCTCTCTCTCTCTCTCTCTCTCTCTCTCTCTCTCTCTCTCTCTCTCTCTCTCTCTTTCTTTCTCTGTGTGTGTTTGTGGTATAGGTACATGTAGTACCAGAAGCTGATATATATCTTGTTTTGTTACTTCCCACTTAATCTTATTTTTAATTTTTAAAACAACTTATGTGTGAGCATGCCTACATGTGTATATATGTACTGTGTTTGTGCCTCATGACCAGTGAGGCCAGAGAAGAGCCTTAGATCTCCTGGAACTGAAATTATAGATAGTTGTGAGCCATCATGGGTATTAGGAAGAAAATCCAGGACTTTGAAACAGCAAAGCATGTTTTTAACTGCTTAACTGTCTCTTCAGTCCTATACACCTTAGTTGGTTTTATGTTGTTGAGACACTGTCATTCAACTTAGAGCTCACCATTTTGACTAGATTGGCTGGCCAGTATCTACATGCCTCCATCTTCTCTCTATCCCTGGGTTTATTCCTTGATGCTTTGCCTAGGATTTCCATAGATTACAGGGATTTCAACTCCAGCCCAGAACCTTGTACTTTAGGGACTGAGCAATGTCACTGGCTCTGTTTATTTTGACTGGCTTTGAATTTCTTTTCTGAAACAGGATGTCATATTGAACTTGTAATATTCCTTCCCTAGCCTCCCCTGGACTAGGATCACAGTCTTCTACCACCATAGTCAGTATTTTTGTTTGGTTTTGGCAGTTTTAATATCTATTTGCGTGTTCCTAAACAATACTGCTGTGTTTAGCAGCCTTTAAAAACTGATTTGCACAAAGTAATTTTTAAATAGAATTTTCGTACATCCCTAATTACACTTTTGATATTATATACTTCTTTATTTATTTAGTTCATAATATAATTGGTAACTTTCATTTAATTGGGTAAATTTTAATTTAAGTTGGGTAAACGTTATTCTCATTGAAGAGTGCTATTGTAATTAATGAGTATCTATATTTTTATTCAATTTTAAGGCAAATAGACACTTGAAGTGCTTCCAATTATTTTATTTTGTATGCTTGTTCTTCATATTAAAAGTAGTGTTTTCCTAGGGTATTCTTCCAGGTGAAACAAAATATAGGTTATAAATTATTAAATCCATATATAGTAATTATCTAGGTTGTATGACAGGCATTGCTTAGTTCTATTTGGGATGCAAACCCCAAAGTCTCTTTAGCTTTTTTACGGTTGAGGACATGGTTAGAGTGGTTTGGCAAGCAGGCTCCATTTGTTTTCTGCCCATCCATCACCTACTTTCATTTCTGTGGGTGAATTCTTAGTCTTCAATACCATGTGCTCTGCCTCCTAACATACAAACAAGAAAACTCATCCCACGTGAAAATGAAAATACAATCTGGCAATCCTAAAGAAACCAGCAAGAAGCTCTACAGTGTTTGTCTTATTTTGTTATTATTTCATAGTGAGTATAAGAGCATAGATGCCCTTGTACTTACAATGTCTGTGGAGCCGGTTGGGCATTTCTGTCTAGAAGGTTTCTCTCAGCATAAGTCTTTCAGCGGCCAGTGTCCACTGATTTATTTAGGTCCAGCTCCTTTCCTGGACATCTGCTTCATCTCCATGTGGCTCATCTCTTTTCCCCCCTTTGGCTACTGAGCTTTATGGTCCATTTCGGGAGTTTTATTACTCTAGCAAGAATGAACATATTGCTTTATCAGTCAGCCTCCCGTTAAGACAATGCTGTGACTTGGCTAGTCCCTGCACTGTTGAATCTCCTCCAAACATATTTTACCAGGAAGAAAAAGAAAAGGGGGCCATTCTCCCACCTAGTCACTTTGTTCCATCCTAAATCAAATGCCTTATTAAAAAAAAAAAGCTCATTCTTCATTTTTGCTTGGTAATTTTGGATTCACTACAGTCAAGTTGTGCATTCGTTATCATTATCATTAGTAGTAGTGTTGTTGGTGGTGGTAGAAGTATTCACAGTAGTAGTGATAGTATATTATGTTTTGGTTCTTCTCTTTTTATTTATTTTATTTTAACTTTATTTATGCCTTGAAAATTTTATACATGTATAAATGTACCTTGGACAGGTCTACTCCTCATTTTCCCCTCAAATACCTTCAGTAACCCCATCACATATTAACCCCACCCTCATCCCATCCTTCCTTTTATTTATTTATTTAGCTCCTGTAGTCAGATGAGTTGGATTAGGACTGCCATATGCACATGGGCATGGGATGAGATCATTCACGGGAATATCAGAAACTTACCTATGGCCACCTACACTCCTAAAGAAAAGTGCTATTTCCCTCTGCAGCATTCAACTGTCAATATTACCTCAGGTCAGGGTGGTACCTCAGAAGCTCCTCCTCCCTCCTTGCTGGGATTCTTAACTGTAGGTAACCACAGCTCCTGGGTGTTCATGTGAACAGCAGCCATGTCATGTCCATTCCATGGCACTACTCCCCCTCCTTATGCTTTTATGTTCTTTCTATTTCCTCTGTCAGGATGTTCCCTGAGCCTGTGAGGGGAGAGGATGGGATTCCACTTCATTCTTCCTCGGTAGCTCAATATCTCTCAAAAACTGGGTTCTGAAATGTAAGCCCGGGACTAAGGATTGACTGTTTGTTTGTTTGATTTGTTTTGATGTGAAAGACATAAAGCATGATTGAACCCACAATGGACAAAAGTACAAAGTTCTATCCAGAAAATAGAGTGTGCTAATTAGGGATACAAATTCAGTAATGTCATTCAAATGACTAGATACTGCTATGAGAATGATTATTCGAATCAGCTATTTTGTTGGGCAAGTTGGTTCAATAAAACTTTATTTGCAAGATAAGTGACAGGGATGATCTGTTTTATATCCCACTGTTTGTTGTTTCCTGTTTTAAGTATTCAAATATGAGAACCATTTATATTATACCCATAGTTATTATAATATACCGAGATTTACTATTTTTCTAATTAAAATTGTATGAAACATTTCAAAAAAAAGTAAATAAAATTTGCACAAGAACTTTTTTCTATGTATGGTTGAGAAACTATACAGTTTTTTTAAATACAGTAATTTGAAATATTTTCCAATATTTACATTCAAACTATATGCTTAACATATAGTTCATGTAGATTGTTAACACAAGCATTTTGAACATATATTGTTTGTGGCATTTCAAAGCACATTTTTCATTTGTAAACAGTATTTGATATTCATATTTTAATCACTTATTGTTTTAAAATTGAGGAGTATGTTGCTTTATCTCAAACTGTAAGAAAATGTACACAAATATTATGAAAATTTTGAATCTTCACAATAGCTATTATGTGTTTCTCTAAAATGTGATGGCATTTCCTGTAATTTAGCACTTAACAGGCAGAAGTAGGAGAATTCTAAATTTAAGACCAACTTGGGAACACGATTATTGAGTTTAAGGCCAACCTGATCTAACCAATGACAATGTATGCATGAAAACAAGGGTGGGTAATGTCATTCAGTGTTAGAGCTTTCTCAGCATGCTTATGACCTGGAGTTGGTACATAACAAAGAAAAGACCAAATCAATAAATAAATAGATTAAAGTTACATGAACTTTTTTATGTTCTAACTTAAATAACATTACAATAAAATCATGATAATATCTGTCACCTTAACACGCAATTTATGGATGAATCTAGCTGTCAACAATTTGCTCTCTCATTTTCTTGGAATTAGCAACCTTAGAGCATAAGAAGAGTTTTGTATAGTCAATGACCACATGTAGTGACGATTAAATTTAGACTGAGGAATGAAAAAATAGTCAAGGAGCAGACAGGTCTCTAATGAAAATGAACATTAATACTGAAATGTTTGTCATGTCAATTCTAAGGATTTCTGACGTTTTGAAAACCAGCTATCCATGTAAGGTAATCTGGACTGTTGCCTGTTAACTCCACTCAGCTATTTCTAAATAAAATATAGAGAACACCCTTATAATAAACTCCAAGCCATGAATTTGCTATAGTCCCTTAACTCACAGGCTAACCATCTCAAATCAGTTAAAAAAGTTAAAGTAGGACTGGGTCTAAGCTTTGTATTCCTAAATGTGTTATACTGGTACAATGCCTATGGGAGTAACAATATTCATCTCACTCTTATATCACTAAGAAGCTCATTGAGTGGATGGTCGTCAGCTGACATTCATCCTAAAGCCAGGTTCAGAACTACATGTTTTAGTTAGAATAGATGACAGAGGAGCTGGTTAGTCAACAAAAGGATGGACTGGGTATTAGGACTATCCTGTACCTCACTGGTACAAATTGGCATAATTATGTTCAAATTGTATTTTGAGAGAAAAGTTTCATTTTAACAGGAAGGGTGATGTGTAGGAGGAGCTAAGGCAGGAGGAGTACTGACAGGAAGAAAAAGAGTAAGAAGAGGAGAAGAAGAAAGAGAGGAGAAGCTAGGTGAAGAAAGAGAGAAAGAGGGGGGAGACAGGGAGGCAGAGGTTCAAGTATCTCCACCAGTCAAAGATAGTTGTTATATCTAGGTTGGTCAGTGGGTTACACCTCTGATTGAATAATTCCAAACTTATAAAGCCTATGATTAACATTATTTTTTTAAAAAATGTATAAATGCAAAAAGGAAAAGGGGGCATGAGATAGGGGTTTCCTAAGGGGGGTGGGGGGAATGGGGAAAGGGGATGCCATCTGAAGTGTAAATAAAATATCTAATAAAAAATAATAAAAAAAAAGAAAAGAAAAAAATAGTCAAGGAATATTGAAAATCTATAAACATATATTTGGAAAAATAAAAAAGCAACTTATCTTATTAAAATTTCATACACTTCCATGAAAAGACTGAAATCTTGGAATATTAGTTCACCCTACATTATCATTAAAAGTCAAAACCTCCTTTGTTCTGAAAATCTCATGTGTCTCCTAATCATGTTTACTGAGGACAGCATGTATTCTTTTTTTTTCTTGCTATTTTTATTCTGTGATGTGCTGGAACTATACTTGTCTTTATTTCTATTTTCTTATTTATATTTTACTTTTACCATACCAAGAAAACAAATTATTCTATATGACTCACAAACATTATAAATGCAATTATAAAACTGCTTCGAGGCTTTCTTCAATTATGATATTACCTGTTGGTTTTTTTATATATAAATGTTTTCCTGTTGATGTGCAGTATCTCTAGGCCCACACACACTTTTATCATGAAGGCATGTTGGATTTTATATAGGGCTTTTCTGCATTTACTAATATGACTTTTGACATTAACTCCATTTTTTGTGGTTTATTACATTTATCAACTTGTGTTTGTGGAAACTTCCCTGCATATTAGGGATAAAGCCAACTTGGTCATGATGAATAATCTTTTATGTATGCCTGAGTTCTGTATGCAAATATTTTATTGAGCATTTGGGGTCTATATTCATATTGGATTGTGATTTTCTTTTTTGTTGTGTCTTTACATGGTGTGAATATTAGAATGATACCAGCTTTTAAGGAGTTTAAGAAAGCGCACCATAATTCTGTTTTTGAATAGGTTAAGGATTCAATGTAGATCTTCTTTGAAAATCTCATAGACGCCTCATGGACATGAGCTTTTAGTTAGCTAGAAGATGTTGTACTATTATTTCAGTCTTATGTGCTATATAGGTCTGTTCAAATAGTTGATTTCTTCATGCTTTAATTTTGGGTTGTTTTGATTAATCTAGAAATTCATCCATTTCTTTTAGTTTTTCAGCTTAATGGAGAAAAGGTTTTTAATGCATTCCATTATGATATTCTGAATTTCTTTGATGTCTGTTGTACTGTTTCCCTGTTCAATTCTGATTCTGTTAATTTGGGCTATCTATTCCTTTTGGTTAGATCAAGGTCTGTTCTTGTTCATCTTCTCAAAGAACAAGCTCTTCAATCCATTGATTATTTGTATTGTTTTCTTTGTTTCTATTTTACTGATTTTCTCATGGATTTTTATTATTTATTACCAACAACTTTTATTTGCTTTGTTTTAGTTTTTGTTCTTACCTTAATTATTTGTGCCCTCTCTGATATTTTGATGTAGGCACATAGAGATATAAATTCTTTTCACAGGACTGCTTTCCCTGTGTCCCAAAGTTATGTTCTACTGTGATTTCCCTTTCTCTTAGTTCTAGGAAAGTTTTTTTTATTTTGCTCCTGCTTTATTGTTTGACTCACTATTCATTCAGTAATGAGTTGTTTAATCTACATGAATTGTATGTTTGCTCCGTATGTGCTTTCTGTCAATTTTGAGTTTTATTGCACTATTCTCAGGATAATATGATGAGTTATTTAAATAATTTTAAATTTTTAAAAATTTTGTTTTTGTAACAAATGTGCTCTTATAAAAGCTTCAGTACACTGCTGTGTAGAATGTGTACTCATTTGTGTTTGGGTGGAATATTCTGTAGATGTCTATTAAATCAATATGATGTCGATGTCACTTAATTCTGATGTTTCTCTGTTAACTTTTTTGTCCAGATGACCTGCATATTGGAGGAAGTGAAGTATTGAAATCGCCAACTATTATTATACTGGCATTAATTTGTGTCTTTCAAACAAGTAGTGGGTTTTTTGTTTTGTTTTTAATTTTGTTTGTTTTAATGAAATTGAGTGCCTCAGGGCTTGATGCTTTAGGATAATGATTAGGATAATGATGGTATTTTTTCCTCATTTGTAACTTCCTTCTTGTTTAGCTTCTTTGAATCTGTGGAATGTAACATGGTACCTGTATTTTATGGCTAATATCCACTTATATGTGAGTACATTCCATTGCATGCCATTTTGTGACTGTGTTCTCTCAACCAGGATGATATTCTCAAATTGCATTCATTTGCCTGAATTTTTCATGATGTTTTAGTTTTTAATAGCTGAGTTAATTCTATTGTGTAGATGCACCACATTTTCTTTATCCATACTTTAGTTGAGGAACATCTAGGTTGTTTCCAGTTTCTGACTATTACAAGTAAAGGTGCAATGAACATAGTTGAACAAGTGTCTTTGTATGACATTGGAGCATCATTTGGGTATATGCCCAGGTGTGGTAAAGCTTAGTCTTGAGGTAGAACTATTCCTACTTTTCTGAGAAGAAAACAGTCATAAGAGGCAAATAGATAGAGGAAACTGGAAATGAGGGGGTATTGGGAGAGGAATGGGCGGGTTTAGGATCATGTATGCAGAAGGACAGGAGGGATGACTAGATGGTCATGAAAATGAATGGAAATCTGCAACTAATGGGGATAAGGAGGTGGGAAGCATCTCCAAAACAAGACGGAGACCCGGGATAAGGTAGGTGTCCAAGAATCAATGGGGGTGGGGTGACCTTAGTTGTGACTCACAATATTGAGGATATGGAACCTGAAGAGGCCACCTCCTGTAGTCAGACAGGAGTCACAGTGGAGTGATAGAGACACCAACCTACCCACAAAACTTTCAATCCAAAATTTATCTACAAGAAATGCAGGCACAGGGGATGGAACAGAGACTGAGGGAATGGACAACTAATAACCTACCCAACTTGTGACTCATCCAATGGGCAAACACCAACTCCTAACACTATTGATGATACTCTGTTAGGCTTGCAGACAGGAGTATGTTGTCCTCTGAGAATCTCCACCCAGCATCTGACTCAGACAGATACAGATACCTACAGTCAAAGAGTAGATTAAGCTTGAGGATTCTTATGGAAGAATAAAAGGAAGCACTATGGTCATGAATGGCATAGGAACTCCACAGGAAGACCAACAGAGTCAACTACTCAGGATTATTTGGACTTTCAGTATGAACCACCAACCAAAAAAAAAAAAATACACAGAATGGATCTAGGCATCCCAGCTTATATGTAGCAGATGTGCACCTTGGCCTTCATGTGGGTCCTGAACAATTAGAACGGGGGCTATCACAAAAGCTATAGCCTGTACTTGGGATACGATTTCTAGCTAAGCTGTCTTGTCTGGCCTGAGTGGAAGAGGAAGTGCCTGGCTTTGCAGAGACTGGAAGTGCAGTGGTAGGGAGGGATATTCAGGGGCTGCTCACCTGCCCAGAGGAGAAGGGGAGGATGGATGGGGAAATGATGGTGGAAGGGGTGACCAAGAGGGGGCAGTGAGATGGATGTAGTGTAAATAATTTTTAAAAACCCAGAATTTAAATTTAAAAATATAATAATGGCTTTTTTAAAAAAATAACTATTTCCTTGGTTAAAGTGCTATTTTTTATATCAGCTGATTATTTTATTTGAAGTCTATTTTATCATATATTAGATTAGCAAGGTCAGTTTGCTTCCTCACCCCACTGACTGGAGTCCCATTTTTGTCCATCCTTTTATTTTAAGATAGTGCCTATCTTTAAAGCTAAGGCGTGTTTTTTTGTAGACAACAGATATATGGATTTTTTTCTTGATCCATTCAGTCTATGTCTTGGATAGGAGTTTGAGAACATTGCTATATGAAGTTATTCTTGAAATGCATGTGTTTATTTTGGTCATTGCATTGATTCTCAGTTGTTTTGTGTTCTTAATGGAACTTCATGTTTTAATACGTAGGGCTTCATATTTCTTTCAACAATGCTTTACTCATTTCTGTCTTCAGCCATCGATATTGCTTTCTGTATTTTATTTAGCTTTCATTTGTTGTATAAAAATAATTTTTAGGCTATTATACCATGGAAAATTACTCTTTCTCCTTCAGTTAAAGCAGATATTTTGTTTGGTATATTAGTCTAGGCAGGCCATCACTGATTTTAGGTCTTGGAATACAATGCTCCAGGCTCTGCTGGAGTTTAGTTCCACAGATAAATCACTTTTCAATATACTTCCTTTGTTATATGTACTTACTGTTTAATTAAGATATATCATGAGTTTTTCTTTTTCATCTTATTTATTTGATGTTCTGTGTGCACTTAGTAATTGTATCAGTGTGTCTTTCCTCAGTCTGTGGAAGCGTTGCCTATGAATTTTTTGAAGATCCTGTCTATGCTATTCACTTGTAATTCTTATGTATCCTACTCTGCCAAAGTTTGTTTCCTTTTTATTTTCCATCTTTTCCTATATGTTTGTATTTCTTGATTATGTGGTCTAGACTCCCTACTTTATCTTCAAATCCAAATAATCCACCCTTCATTGTAATTCATTCTGCTTGTAAGGCTTTCTTTTGAGTTTTCTAATTGAGCTAAGAAAAATTTCAATTCCATCTTAATTCTAGCTTGAGTTGTCTTTAATGTTCTAATTAAATTCTATTCTCCACTCCTGGATTTTCATTTTCATTTTCATCAGTCACATGGTTGAGTGTGTTTATGTTCTTGCTTTGTTCAGTTTAGTTTAGTTTAGCTTTTGTGTATTGTTTTTTGTTTTGTTTTCTTTTTGAATGTCATAAAGGAGTTTGTTTTTAAGTTCATTTTTTAAAATAATTTCATAGAACTGTTTTTTTTGTGTCTTGCAGCATCTCCTTAATCTTTGTTTAGGTCCATGACTTTTCTGTTAAATTTACTGTTTCAGAGTCTCTTTAGATAGTTCTCATTGGTAAATATTTCTACACAACAGGTAGATTTTTTATAGAGAAGTGTTTTAGTTAGTTTTGTATCACTGTGATGATAAACCATAACCAAAGCAACTTATAGGAAGAAGAGTTTATTGGGGACTTAAAATTTCACAGGATGTGCACATGATTATTATAGTGGGCTGCATGCCAGCAGGCAGGAAGGGATGGCTCTGGAGCAGTAGCTGAAAGCCTATGTCCCTTTCTCCAAATGTCAGAGAGAAAGAGTGTTGGGATAGGATAGAATTAGAGAGGAGAGTGCATGAAAGGCTGTAATGGTGTTTTTTGAAAACTCAAAGCCAATTACAAGGTTCTCAGCTCCTCCAACTTGGCCATGCCATCTATTTCTCCCAAACAATCCTACCAACTGCTAACCAGGCATCCAAACATTTAAGCCTTTTTGAAACTACCACATTCCACTCCTTACTCCCCATAGATTTGTAGCCATATCACAATGCAAACTCCACAGTCCAAGTTCGAAAGTTCCCATTGTCTTTCACTTTCATATTCTAAAGACAAGGCAAACTTATAATTGTAACCCCCTGCAAAATAAAAAAAAAAAAAAGCAAACTATATACTTCCAGCATCTCTATTACAGAATATACATTACAGGTTCAAATAGGGAAATGGTCACATAGTGGGGAAATATTGAACCAAAGCAAGACCAAAACCTATCAGTGCAACACTCAAATTCTGTAGCTCTATACTCACCATGAAAGGACTTAGGTGGTTCTATCATGCCAGTTTGATGACTACAACATATTTCTCTCTCTTGGCTTACTTTCATTCCCAATGTTCAGCTCTCCTTGGTAGTCATCTCACAGCTCTGGCACCTCCAACATCCAGGGATCTCCATTGTCATCCAGGCTTCACTTTACAGCTTTATGCAAGAACTTCTCTGTACCCACATGCATGGATTCCTCAGTGACAGACCAGGCTTCAGTGAATTTCCTTACCCATAGAGAAAAATTCCACAATGTTTCATTCCTGGTTCCTTCATGACTCTAAAGCTAGAACCATATGGCTGATGCTGCAAAATTAGATTGTCTTATTGGGATAGAACCTGGCTCCCACCATAAATTACATTTTCTTTTTTTAAAATTTATTTATTTATCTTAGCCATGGCTCTCTGGTGTCAACATCTGTTTTAGTTATTTTTCTATCATTGTGGTGAGACTCTATGACCAAGGCAACTTATGGAAGAGTTCATTGGGAGCTTATAATTTCAGAAGCTCATTCTATGACCATGGTATCAGGGAATATGGCAGAAGGCAGGCAGCCATGACACTGAAGCAGTAACTGAGAGCTCACATCTTTTTTCTGAAGATAGGAGGGAGGGAGGGAGGGGAGGGAGGGAGAAAAAGCAAGAGAGAGGGAGAGAGAAGAAGAAGAAGGAGGAGGAGGAGGAAGAGGAGGAGGAGGAGGAGGAGGAGGAGGAGGAGGAGGAGGAGGAGGAGGAGGAGGAGGAGGAGAAGGAGGAGGAGGAGGAGAGGAGGAAATAGTATGGGCTTTTGGAACCTCAAAGCCCACTTCCAGTGACAAACCTCCTAATCCTCCCCAAACATTTCTACCAACTGGTGATTAAGAATTTAAACATATTATCTTGGGTTTCTTCTCATTCAAACTACCTCAAGATGTTACTAGCTTCCTCTACCATATTCTTTGTATTTTGGGGATGAGTTCAGGGCAAGTTGGCTTCTTCTGTTAGTTTTATGTCTGACATAGACAGGGTGGGTTAGTGAGTTAACATTAGATGTTGGAAATATTTTTGTTGGTATGGTGTCAAGTGGACAACAGGAACTGGATTGCTGTATAAGATGTGTCCCCTGGTTCAATTCTGGAGGGTGGGATTAGATCTGACTAGATGAAGAGGTTAGATATAGTATGTCGGGGGATGATCTGTAGATTGAGAAATAGGCAGGGTGGGTGCAGTCCAAAATCTAGATATTGGCTGTAGTATATGCAAGGGTGGGCAGACTAGGCTGGGGCACAGGATGTGACACTTGGTCTATATATGTCAAGTTGGAGAGAGTATAAGGAGGAGAGGTTCAGGCAAGTTCATGAGGCTAGACTCCAGAGAAGGATACAGAAGATCTAGCAAGGTAGAAAAGTTTATGTGGCATGTGAGGGGCAGGCAAATCTAGGACAATGGATGGTAGATGTTGTTTACAGAGGATTCAGGAAATGGAGATTTAGGGGAACTTTTTTTTAAGTATACAAAATGAGATGAATTTCAAGTTAAATTTTACTAAGAAAGTTTGTTTTGGTTCAAAACTAGGTGAAGCTGTTCAAATTAATTTGCATTTTGGATATTAAAATATTTTTCACATTAGCAATAAAAATAATAGATTTATACTCTGATCGTATGAAAATGGAAAGTAGATAGAAAGTGATACATTGTGAATCACTTCTCTTTTAAAAATATATTTGCATGTGCAAGTTCAAAACTACAAGCCCGGAGAACATCAAACTTACATTTATTGGTGGAATTTTCTTTTAGAAAAGGTGTGAACTCTTGCAGATCCCAAATATTGTAGTCTTTTGTTGTTTTGTTTGTTTGTTTATGTTGCAAGAACAGGTACCACATTTTATAATTCTAGAAGCCAATTATGATATTTCAAACTTCTTAGTTACTGAAACTGTTAAAACTCAACAGTGTTTATAAAAATACTAATTGAGATTTTATATTTTCCATTTTAAGAAAGAGAAAATCAATTCTTTAGCAAAATAAATGACTTAGTTGGTGGGAAAGAGTCACAAAAGGCTTTTGTCTCTCCCATGTCTGACTTTAGTCCTCCAGACAATACAAATGTCCTGTGGCACCTTTTTTAAAATTCTCTGATTCTTATACTTCTTTTGAAGCCTTTGGAGTTTTTAATTCTGGAAGTGAAGAAAACATAAATTAATTAGTAAAGAAAGATTGTGTTTCCATAATAAGGAATGTGAAGCCTGGCATGATTATACATGTCTAAATGGAAGCATTTGGAAATCTGAGATAGGAGCTTCTTATCTAGGAATACACAGTAAGATCCAGGGCTGCTTGGGCTACAGAGTGAGACTCTGTATTTAAAAATGTGAAACAAACCAAAAGCCCAGAACAGTACAAAATTTTTTCTTTAAAGGAATGCTAATTTAAAGAAACATGTATTATTAATATCTTGAGGATTTCATTCAATGTGTTTTAATTGTATTTACTCCAAATTCTCCCACCTCCTACAACATCCAATTTACCACCCCTACCCCTCCAAACTTCATATCCTCTATTTTTTTTATAACCCACCCAGCCAAGTTTGTGGTACTCATATAGAAATTGGTGTAGGATCATCCCTCCATTGGAGCACAGTCACTTTCCCGTAGCCATACCCATAAAGAAAAAAACCTCTCAAAGAAGCCATCTCTTGTCAATGGCTCCTCAGGTAGGCAGAGGACTTGTGAGTCTCTCATTTCTGGGTGCTAAAATGTTAAACAGCTTGATTTTGGAAAAATCATACTCAGAAAACAGCTGCCATGAACTTGTGGAGTACAGCCGTCTGTCTTGATCAGAAGACCTGTTGGAGTCTACTCCTCAACCTTTTGCTTATACAATCTTTCTGATTTTTCTGAGGTGATCCCTGTGCTTTGCAGGAATAGTATGTACTATTTGTGGGTTAACATTCCACTGATACTTTTTTCTTGCACTTCAACCTTTGTACTTTTCTGCATTAATTTCTGCCCACTGCAGAAAGAAAGAAACATTTTTATTGAGAACTGATAGCTGCCCTAATCTGTAGATAGAGAGGTATTAATATATAAGACAGTTTGTTCTATCTTTAGATACCTAATTTATAGGTAGAAATACCTAACCTATAGGTACAGATTACTAAACTATAGGTAGAAAGAAACTAATGTAGAGGACTGCTTGATACTTAGCAAAATTTAGCAAAATTGCCATAGTAGGTTCACCCTGGAGGCATATGAGTTCCCTGGATAGTGGTAAGATGTACAGTACCAGACGTGTGTGTTTTCCTTTAAAGTGGGACCTGAATCAAATCAGAGAATAGATGTTCACCATCATAGTTTTTATTTCACTGTTATACCCATGGGCATATCTTGCTGTGCTAGACATTACTGCATTTCATAGAATTTACAACTGGGTAATATTATTGGTGACTTTTGCTCCCCAGCGGGTTACATAGCACCTTCCTGTGCTTTGAAAGGTAGCCAGCAGGGAGGAAGCTTCCTAGTCAGCACCAATTTCATTTCTTTAAGTCCTGTGACCAAAGTGTTTTGTGTTTTCAACAGGATGGTCTTACCATTTAGTTTTGGTGAGAAAATAATAGAAATGCTAACATTTTTCAATAAACAGATCAACACTGATTCCTAAGTTGTAGTTTTTCTATTATTAAAAAAGTCCTTTTATAGATAAAAGAGTTTTCTCTATTTACCTGTATCTTTTAATAATGTTCATAAAAATATGCTCTTGTAGTTCCATTAAAAAAATCAAGTAATAAAATGAGATGATGTCTGTATGGTTCAAAATGATTCTTAGTCAACTGACATCATTTCTTAAAAATCAACTATGATGTGAAAAAAAAAACCCATAAAATCCTAAGACTCAAAAATTAACTTACTGCCAAATTCTAGAAACAAATTAACTGAAAATATGAATAAGCTGAAGTCACTTTGCCTTCTTTCTCTCCTTTTCTATTTGCTTCATCACATATCTAGATAGAAGCATAGTGATTGGTTCAAGGAGAGGTAGAAAATCCAACTTGATTCCAGGACAGAGAATTATAAGGGCTCTAAAAGACATTTTGTTATGAAGTTAAGAAATGTTTAGGTGGAACTTAGAGCAACCTTCCTTAGATGGCATGGGACAAAATGAATGGACTTAGAAAAACAGGG
Source organism: Arvicanthis niloticus (assembly GCF_011762505.2). NCBI lineage: Eukaryota > Metazoa > Chordata > Mammalia > Rodentia > Muridae > Arvicanthis > Arvicanthis niloticus. The sequence continues at coordinate 36,664,990 of NC_047669.1, read as the reverse complement.
AGCCTGGGTGACATCACTGAGTGGTCCTGACTGAAGAGGGAGCCTGAGTGACACCATCGAGTGGTCCTGACTGAAGAGGGAGCCTGAGTGACACCATCGAGTGGTCCTGACTGAACAGGGAGCCTGAGTGACATCATCAAGTGGTCCTGACTGAAGAGGGAGCCTGGGTGACATCATTGAGTGGTCCTGTCCGGATAGCTCCAGAGACTTTCTGCAGCACGGCTGCTTTCATCTATTCCCTCTCCTTTTACCACGGTTCGAATTCTAACTGGTTTGTTTTGTTTCTAACCACTGGTGACTGAGAATGTTAGCGAGGCAATGTGCATAGTATAGTCAGACGAGACCGGGACCACTGAGGTTTCACAATCATAATTAGAGCAGCAAATATCTGCTGTGCTCTATAGCGTGTAAGCATAGCAGTGTGTAAAGCCACATGGGGAATATAGGAACACTTGGTATGGTATACATATACGGAGGCAATTTAAATTAATTTTAAATTCCTGTAGATAAGTTGAAATTGCTATATGTTCTCCACCAGTAATTAAAAGTAATCTGATAAATATTCTTCATATATTGAGAAATGACATTATAGTCAATCCTGACTTATCTCCATTCACTTATCACAGAGTACACCTATCCTGCCTAGTTTGCTGAGCTCATTAACTGGTAAGTAAACCTTCTTGTACTCTTCTATTCTATAAATTACAAGGGTAGGGAGTCCTTGAGGATACCTTTGTATCCCTGCCTACAGAACAGTTTTGCCTTTGCCAATGTGTGACACTAAAGAATATGTGCAAGCATGCATATCTAGGCTATCAAATAGTTCAAATGAGCACTCTGATATACTGTTTAAGTAGAAATGATGAGTGTATGTTCATAAGCACTGGCAGCAAATACCCCTGGTAAAATGGTTACAAAAGTATTTGCACCTTTATTCAAAAATACTTTTGCCAACATTAAAATTTTACATTTATTACTGTACTGTTTGAATTTCTCTAATTAAATTCACAATTTTCATAGGCTTTAAAGTTCAATTCATTATAGTTAAGAGTGGTAAGACACATTGGTATTTTCTTTGGCTATGAAGACTGGTACTAGAGAGGAAGGAGTCCCAAGAGACATACATCTGTTCTAGAAAACAGCTAAATCCTGACCAGATATTGATCAGTTCACACTGTGATTAAGGCCGTGGACTGAGGCTAAGAGCAAAAATACAAAGAACGATAGAAGCATTGCAGAGGGGAAGTGGATTGTAATCACCACACAATCCCATTTTGCTGTGAGCTAGTTACCCAGTAAAGCAATGGTTTTCCAAAGCAGCATGCGCTTCTTTGCACTTATGTATCAATCCTGTGTTTCCAGCACACTTCCTTCTGAGTTTTGGCCTGGCCCTCATGTACAGAGAGCTTCCCATGTTGCCCAATTTTCTTTTCATTTCTCCTGTAGGTATTTATTAGGCTCTGCTTCATGCAAGTAAAAAACCACCAGCTTCATAAACAGAGATACAGAGCTGCAAAACAGTGACCGTGCCAAACGAGAGCCACAGTTGAAAAGACTGTGCCCACATAGCTTGAATAAAATGATTCTTCTGGAGAACTGGTGAGACATTCTGCTCACTCATTTACAATAAGACTGTCTGTTTATTCTACACTGTAAGTTTCTTTCCTCCACTCGTTACTACATAACTACCTTCACTGAACTTAAAAAAATTGTCACGTAAATTTCTCTACTAATCCCTTTTTTTTTGAGAATATCAGTATTATATTTCTTTTAAAAAATTTTGATCAGTGAGTCATGTGTTCTACCTTTCAGCCTTGGGAAGATTCCTTGACTATGAGATTTAGATGCGTGAAAAGACATTAATCCCTATTGATGGTCTGCCTATTCTAGATATTGTGCTGGGAGCTTTTAAGGATTATTTCACATTATGCTCTATTCTTTTTTGTCTTTGAAAGAATGTTACTGTTACTAGCACAAGCAGAAGTTGTATAAGCCACGACTTAGCTATTATCTCTCATGTTTCTCATTTAACATGGAATCTGAGAAAAAAGTAGTCAGATCCCTATTCAGATCTCCATCTCATGAGGGAATACTTTTAAAAAGAAACCATTCTCACAAACTTTGTCCTGGAAAGTGTGCTTAAAACCTTTTATTTAAGCTTTTATCATGATTTAATTTACCAGAGACCATACGATCATTATACAAAAACTTACAAAATCCTAATGCTAAATACATTAAAAGAAGTAACAGTAAAAGAGTCTTGTTTTGTTGCTAAGAAAGGAAGCTGACACATAATTCCCTTCAGAAGATGAAGTTTATTAAAGACAGGGTCAGGAGATGGGAGGAAAAGCATAGACAGAAACAATAGAGTACATAGAGTGCTAAATATGACATAATATTAGAAAGAAGGGGAGGATTCCCTTTAAAACCTGGTCAGGAGTTAACAGTGAGAATGAGAAAGTTATCACCAGAGAATGAGAGCAAGCTACTATGAGAGAGCTAGGAGAGGGGGAGAGAAGCCCAAACATCATCCAGTGGCCTTCAGACACTTCCCTGAACAGGTCCCAAGATCAAAGGAATTATCGGGCATTTCTACATTTTTATTTTGCTGAGGGCAGGAGGCTAGTGGGGAGTTAGAAATCATGTGATTTAGTTCAGCATAACTTAAATGACAAAGTGCATGGCCAGGTTACATAAATTGAGAGCTGTCAAGCCACAGCAGACTTGTTCTTGACTCTGTCCCAGAGAGCAGCTCAGGGTGGTATGGCCTGACTTTTTCAGGATGTGGGAACTGACCTACAGGTGAAAACATGTGTTCTATCAAGGGACAGCTTCTATGCAGCCACATGTATAAACATATATAAAGACATATTTACCTCAATGTTTCTACCTTGATTTTGTGATGCTTACAGCAATGTATGAGTTTCTCAACACTCATAACAGTATCATTAAGATATGTTCATTTAAATTCAATAACAAAAAGAGGACTTTGAGTAAAAGGAGCAGACATGACACTGTGGACAATACCAGGAACCTTTTTGCAAAGCCTCCTTTCCCTGGCAGACCCAGAGACCTTGTGCAATGTAGAAGGCAGGCATGAAAAAATAGCCATTGGTCCTGGAGGATCACTTACTAGATACTATACATAATATTCCTACTATTGTGCCTGCTATAGTGTATATACAATGTACAATGTATATATATATATATATATATATATATATATATATATATATATATATATAGTATAATATTCCTAACATATATTTTGCTGCAATGTAGATAATACGTTTGAAGAAGTGCTTTTGGGGAGAAGGACATCTCTTAAATTATTTAGCTTTTGTAATCTGGAGGCCTGCACACGTCTTGCATAAGCCTTCAGGCTTTGGGAATTTTGTTGGAGTTACTGAAGCCATTCTTTCTGCCATGAACTTGCAATGTCCTTTCATCTCTTAGAAACTGGAGACACTCAACCATTTACTCTCACTGTGTATAATTAAGATATTAATGTTTTAATACCTCTGAGCTATCTATAGATAAGACATTTGATTCTCATGATATGTGTGTATTTTTATGAGGCTAGAAGCTGGTGGTTTCAGGTGATTTCATTTAGAGGGATTTTGTTTAAATCCTCAAGTAAACTTTCGTGAACTGTCAAAGTTTCATCCTTTAGTTTTGGCAGGGGGAAGAAAACCAGTTCTAAAAGCAATAAATCCCAGGGATGATACATTGTCAAAATAACGAGTAGATGAGTCAAAATGGCAAAAGAAAGTTGAGCTCACCAGGCAATTGATGGTGGTCAAAATTTTATGATTAAATGAGTTGATAATATGTTTATACTAAAGAAGAGACTACATATCTTTTATAGCTTAGAAAGTAAACTGGTTGGGAAGAACCCTATGATCTCATATAACAATATTTTATCTGAAGTTAGGTAGCACCAGTCAAACCAAGTAGTGGCTCTGAAGCTTGCCTTTGCCTCCTCTGGAGGTGAGTAAGCTTTGAAACTGAGTCATCTGAAATACAGAAGTGATGCTGGGGGTAGCCTTGACAACAAACTGGCATCATTTTGTGAAGCCTATTAGAGAACATCCATTGACTTTTCTACTTTTCCTTTGTATTGGTTATTTTATTTGTTTACACTTCAAATGTTATCCCCCTTCCAGGCTTCTTCTCTGCAAACCTTCTATCCCATCCTCCTCCCCTGCCTCTATGAGGGTGACTACCCCATCCATCCACCTACTTCCACCTCACTGCCTTAGCATCCCCCTATGCTGGGGCATTTAGCCTCCACAAGACCAAGGGCCTCCCCTCCCATTGATGCCACATAAGGCCATCCTCTGCTACATATGAAGCTGGAGCCATGGAGTTCCTCCATGTGTACTCTTTGGTTGGTGGTTTATTTCCTGGGTGCTCTGGGGGTCTGGTTAGTTGATACTGTTTTTCCGATAGGGTTGCAATTCCCTTCAGCTCCTTCAGTCCATCCCCTAACTCTTCCCTTGTGCTCCTCATGCTCAATCTGATGGTTGGCGGGGAGCATCCCATCTGCATTGGTCAGGCTCTGGCAGAGACTCTCAGTGGACAGCTCTACCAGGCTCCTGTCAGCAAATGATTCTTGGCATCAGCATTGGTGTCTGGGTTTAGCGTTTTCAGATGGGCTGGATCTCTAGGTGGAGCAATCTCTGGATTGCCTTTCCTTCAGTCTCTGCTCCACTCTTAGTCCCTGTATTTTCTTTGGACACAAACAATTCTGGGTTAAAAGTTTTGAGATGGGTGGGTGGCCCTATCCCCCAAACAGGGGCTGTGCCTATCCACTAGATATGTCTCTACAGGTTCTAGCTCCCCTGTGTTAGGTATTTCAGCTAATGTCATCCCCATTGAGTCCTGAGAAACTCTTACTTCTGTGGCATCTGGGACTTGCTGGTGCCTACCACCATGTCCCCATTCCCCACTGCTACACACCTCTGTTCAATTTCCTGACCTCTGTACATCTCCCTGTCTCTTCCCACACCTGATCATGCCTCCTTTTGTTTTCCCCTCCTCTCACTCTCCCAGATCCCTCCCTCCCTCTATCTCCCATAATTATTTTGTTTTCTTTTCTAAGTAGGACTGAAGCATCTACACTTTGGTTTTCCTTCTTCTTTAGGTTCATATGGTCTGTGAGTTGTATCATGGGTATTTTATGCTTTGGGCTAATATATAATTAACAGTGAACACCTACCATGTGTGTTCTGTTGTGACTGGATTCCCTCACTCAGGATGATATTTTCTAGCTCCATCCATTTGCCTGTGAATTTTATGAAGTTATTGTTTTTAATAGCTGAGTAGTAATCCGTTGTGGAAATATACCACATTTTCCGTATCCATTCCTCAGTAGAGGGACATCTGGGTTGTTTCCAGCTTCTGGTTATTACAAATAAGGCTGCCATAAACATAGTGAAGCATATGTCCTTGTTATATGTTGTAGCATCTTTTGGGGTATATGCCCAGGAGAGGTACAGCTGAGTCCTCAGGTAAACTATTTCTATTCTGAGGAACCACCAGACTGATTTCCAGAGTGGTTGTACCAGTTTACAATTCCACCAACAATAGGGGAGTGATCTTCTTTCTCCTCATCCTTGCCGGCATCTGCTAACATCTAGGCCCCAATGCAAGGGCACCCTTACTTGTAAAAGAAACATTACTAAAGCCCAAAGCACACATTGAACCTCACACAATAATAGTGGGAGACTTAAACACCCCATTCTCACCAACGGACAGATCATGGAAACAGAAAAGTAAACAGAGACACACCAAAAGTAATTGAACTTATGAACCAAATGGATTTAGAAGATATATACAGAACATTTCACCTTAAAACAAAAGAATATACCTTCTTCTCAATACCCCATGGTACCGTCTCCAAAACTGACCATATAATCAGAACTAAAACAAGCCTCAACTGATACAAGAAGATGGAAATAATCCCATGCATCCTATCAGATCACCACAGACTAAGGCTTGTCTTCAATAACTACAAAAATAACAGAACTCCCACACACACATGGAAGCTGAACAACACTAAATAATAACATGGTCAAGGAAGAAATTAAGAAAAAAAATTAAAGACTTTTTAGAATTTAATGAAAATGAAGGTACAGCATACCCAAATTTATGGGACACAATAAAAGCCATGCTAAGAGAAAAATTCATAGCGCTGAGTGCCTACATAAAGAAATTGACTTTTCACTCTGACCACTCTGCTTAGCTATGCCTACATCAGAAGCCTGGCCTTTCATAGCCTTACACCCATGTCTTTAGGATCCAACTCAGAACTCTCAAAAAAGTGGGAATAGTTGTACCTCAAGACCCATCTATACTACTCCTGGGAATATACCCAAAGATGTTTCACCATCCCAGATATTTCCTCAATTATGATCATAGCAGCTTTATTTAAAAATAGCCAGAAACTGGAAACAACCTACATGTCCCTCAACTAAAAAATGGATAAACAATGTGGTATATCTACATCATGGGATAATATTCAGCAATTAAAAACAAATTCATCATGAGTTTTGCAGGCCAAAGAATGAATCTTGAGAATGTCATCCTGAGTGAGACAGTAGTTTAGCATGGCTGTCCTCTGAGAGGTTCCCCACAGCATCTAACTCAGATGCAGATAACCACTACCAAAATGTGATGGAGCTTGGGCACTCTTATGAAAAAACAGAAGGCTGGATCACAGCCTTTAAGGGGATAGGAATTCCAAAGGGAAAACAACAGGATCAACTAATATGGACCCTTGGGGTTCTCAGCAACTGAACCAAAAGAACATATATGGGCTGGACCTAGGCCTCCCGAAACGTATGTTACAGATGTGCAGCTAGGTTTTCATGTATGTCATGAACAATTGCAGTTGGAGCTATTCTAAAAGCTGTGGATACATTCTTCTAGCTGGGTTGCCTTGACTGGTCTCAGTGAAAGTAGATATACCTAGCCTCATAGATACTTGATGGGCTAGGGACAGTGGATACCCTGGGGCCCTTACCCACTAAGAGGAGAAGAGGAAAGAGGATGAAGGGAAGAGTGAGGACCAGGAAGCTGATAGTATGCATGATATAAAGGAAATAAGTAAAATGATGATGATGATGATATTTATAGCTGAAAATTTAAAAAGGGTCTTGCTATCATCCATCTCTGCCCTGTCTTTAGTTCTTTCCCCAAGTGGACCTTAGCTATATTTAGTCATCTTAATTCCTCTTACTCATTTCTTGTTGTAATGTGTGACTCAGTCAGTCAAAGGGCTATCCACCCACATCTATTCTACTCTGGTGGATACACAGATGTTTATTTATTTTACTTGGCCTTAGCTTTTGTCTGAAATAGGAAGAGAATTCCTGAATTAACCATCACCCCATAAATAGTTCCCTCATGATTCCATGTTTACAGTATTGAAATTATTAAGACACTTTAAAAATAACTTTATCTCTGGACTACACTAACTCACTAAAATTCCATTTTATTTAGTGTGTGTGTGTGTGTGTTTCTGTGTGCACATGTGGCCTCACACAATGATTCTCATGTGATGTCAGAGGACAACTTTTTGGAGTCACCATTTACCTTCCATCATGTAGGTTTCAGGTATTGAACTTAGGTATTGAGCAGTTCCTTAGACTTGACTAGCAGGTATTTTTACTTGCTGATCCAGCTCAATGTGCCCACAGCTTGCTTTTAGGCATTTATTGTATTTGCCATCAGGCTGAACAAATTGCATATAATATTTCCAAAGTCATAACTTAAGGGAAGGACTTTTATTATTCCTGTTCTACACATGAGAAACCTGAGCAAAGAGGTTAATCAACTTGTTCAAGTTTACGGAGCTACTAAGTAATTGAATTGATTCATTTGAAAATATTAAGGAGGCGTTGAATAGTTGCTGGGCATTTTGTTTTGTTGTTAATGCCGAGAAGTAAACACAGCACAGCAAGCACCTGGCTTCACAACACTGGATTGCTAGAATTGATGAAGCAGGAGGAAAATATGGATGAGAGATGGTGAGAGCTACAGACCGTTGATTTTCAACAGCTCAGGTTCCATTTCCACAGGCAATTATTTAAAATAGCCATAAAGTTCAAGTTCAATGAAAAAATGATTAGCAGGAAATTGGTAGTACAATCCATCAGAAATAATATTCCACAAGCCATTTCTTCTTAGAGTAATAAAATCCTTTTTGTGTCTATATGTGTTGTGTTGTGCTGCATTGTGATGTGTTTTATTATGCTGTGTTATATACTTACCTATGCATGTGTAGGTAGAGTGCCTCATAATCATGAGAGTTGTAAGGTATAAAAAGGGTGAGCATGTGAACTCATCTTTGCCCCCATGATAACAACAAAGATATGGTGGTGAGTTTGTTTTGTTTTGTTTTGATTGTTTTTGCTTTGTTGGGTTTTTTTTTTTTCTTCTCCTTTTCCTTTTCTTGTCAGTGCTTAATGCAACCAATCACCAGTCACTGGGAGCATTTTTTTTTTTGGTCAACTTATGTTTCCAAAAAATGATCTTGATATATTTCATGAGAACTAAGGTGACTCTATTGTGGTGATGTATACCTGCAATCCCAGCACTTGCGTTCTCAGGCAAAAGAATAGCCGTAAGTTTAATACCCGCTTGTATTTTGTGGCAAGACCCTGTCACAACAAGAAACAAATAAATGAGACTTGAAACCCAAATAAATAAATATGACTGGAGTGATGTTTCAACAGTTAAGAAAGCTTAATGTTCTTGCACGGAACAAGAGGTCAATTTGCAGCAAATCATGGGAGATTTTCAGCATGTATCTGAATTCCAGGGTCCAAAAAATTATATCTATATTTTTTTCTGTTAATGTTAGCATCTCATACTAAAGAGTTTCAGCTAGGGTTAGTGCTTCAATACTTTGTCTGGCCCTTTCATAGGTCACATTAATTTCTCAGACATAGAAACTCATTTGGTTTATTCTGAAGCAGTAGCTGTAATAGGGAACTTACTACTGAAAGTGCACATGATCCCCAGGCAATGCCAAAGAAAAAGTATGAGAAGCATTGATATTATATATTGCCAACTAGAATGGAGGCCAGATACCAGTGGAAAATGGATTTTCAGACATAGATGTAGACTGGATCTAGTGTCAATTACGCACCTCCCTGCGTTCATAGTATCCCTATGAAGGTATGCATGGTGGCAAAAAGCCCATAAAATATCAAGTTCTTTTCATAAACAGAAAACCCAGCAGGGAAATTTTAGTACCTCACCTGTTTCCTTTTTCCTGGAGAACCAATATCAAGATGTGCTGTATCATAGATAAACCTTTTGAGTACAGACACAGCTTTCTTAAGAGAAAACTCAAAGTAAAATATGTTTCTTTTTCTTCAGAATATCCAACATGTTCCAACACATGAAGTTGAATCTCTTCAACTTTACACAGAGAAAACAAACAAACAACAAGAAAAACTAGCATTTGGTCGGTGAGAAATAACTCTGAATCAATAAGTTATAAAAAAAAGGATGGATAGAAAACTCATTGGATCAACTGCTTGCAATGTAAGCATGAGGATCTGAGTTCAGATTCCCAGCACCATAAAAAAAGGACATATCAGCATGACTGTGTAACCCTAGAACAGGGGTTCACAGACAGCAAGACCCCTTGTCACAGTAAGCCTTGTGAAAACAGTGAGTTCCAGCTTCAGTGAAAAAGCTTATCTCAAAAACTAAGATGGAAAGTGGTAGAGACATAAGATATTAACTGATGTCTTACACACTTCATACCAACTTATATACAAATACTTGTTAAAAAATGTACATATACTATATTATACACATACACAGATTTAAATGATCTTTCTGAGTTACTTTTTAGCATTTTACAGAAGTAAAATGTTTTAATTATTTTCCACATAAAATTCAAATAGTCACCCAAAAATATCAAACAATGCATCACACACACATACACACACACACATATATAAATAAAAGAGTTAAACAATGAAGTTAAGATTTATTTTCAAGTTATTGTTCCAGACTATAAATAATTTGGGGTGCTTAATTAGGAATAAAAAATATATAACTTCTGAAAATTCAAACTGACCTCACAATTTATGTAATTAATAAGCAATTTATCTCATTTTCACAAATTACCCATACAATGCATTCAGAATAATAAGCATTGTCTGAATTAGCTGAGCAACCCCATCCTATTCATTATTAATTCAGCACTCTGTATAATTACAAAGGCATTTCCCTTCCTTTTGTCTTCTGTACATTATCATTGCCAGCCTCATTATTCTTTCTCTTCTATGTAAGCAATTATTGTGGATACAGACTAACAGTGACACAGCACAGCTCCAATGATTATTGGTGAGCCAAGACTCAACCCCCATAGAAGTAATTAATGTAGACTGTTGGCCATTAAAATATAACTGGAGCTCTGCTGCCCTTAGATGACCTTTATCCAAGCTTTACTCAGAAAGCAGTATTGATATAACTCATCCCATCAAAGAGATGAACAATCTTAATTGGACACCCTGCAACCAAATTGCCCCAAATCTCCAAAACCATTGAACAATAGCATGATATCACAACTGAAATATTCTTCTCTTATTACAATATGATATGAAATTAGTATGCAATACATACTTACTCTAGTAAATTACCTACAGCCTACTCACATAAGATTCATATGAAACGTAAATAGCTTTCTTGCTTAAAATTGGGTGCCATCCTTAAGATGTACACATTATATTTACACAGATATTCAGTAATCCAAATTAACTTCAAACTCTGAATCCCAAATGCTTCAGAGGAGAGTCCTTCAGTGACTTATGGGATATTTCTATACAATCTGAACTGTGCACGTGAGCAGGGGACTCCAGTGACAGTAGATTGGAACAAACCTAGAGTAAAGGTCGGATACTCAAATGACTTTACATTTTGAATAATTAATACACAGGTGATGATTAGAATTCATTTCCTACAACATTGACAAGTATTCAGCCTGCTGTTGAAGGTGAGGGTCTGCTAGGAAGTAACCCTGGCTTACATTTCATTTCTTTGGAAATCTACCCCAATTTTGTGTTCACAGAACAGTTCCCCAGTTGATGTAAATATTTTATTATATGATTAATAATGCTTGTAATTCCTGAAGGCATAAAACATGTCTTGGTTTTCAGAGTTATTTTTTATGCACTATTTTATCGTCTCTGTAACACCACATGAGTACATGAGCCCTGAAGAGTGAAGTGATCCTGCAAGGTCAGGCTACTGGAGGATATCTGAGCTTAAATTTAGTCTTTTGGCAAAGATTCCAAACATTTCCCTTTTTAATATTGTACCACACTCATTTGTTGTGAAATATAAAGACAGCAGCTGATTTCATTAAAAATGAATCTTTTTACTAGAACGTGTTCAACTTAAATTTATAGCAACTGGGCTGAGCAGTGGATGATAAATCAAATGTATTTATTTTTTTTCTGGCTTCTATAAACTACATCTACATCTGATGAATTCATATGGTCACATTCATCACTGCATGTTAATAGTTTGCCAAGGGAAAAAACAATGCCCTCCTTGTTGGTTCAAATATAATATTCAAAATTAATAGAGCGATTTCATCTATTTACTAAAACATAAGTCAATTTAAAAAGTTGAGAATATCAGAAAAAAATGTAAATTGATTGAAAGTTTTTAACATCACAACTAGTTTTAGGGCACCAAAGTGGTTTTGGTTTTAATTGTGCTTTCTGTAACAAGTATTAAGAAAGTGTTTTGTGCTAAAATGCATTTTTCTTAGCAGTTTCAAAAAATTGGAAAATTACTTCCAATTTTCCCTTTTATACCTTCATTCCTTTACACACACACACACACACACACACACACACACACACACACACACGTTTTCCAAAATATATAAATATAACCTGTACAATTCACAGCATGTTACTTGTGACTTTTAGTTATATGATTCTTTCACAACTGACTATTTGGCATTGATAACCAACACATGGAGCTTTAACAGTAAATCCTAAATATATGTGTGCTTGTGTATATAAAGTTCAGAAATGACAGATATTGACAGTGGTGACAGTGGATATTTTCCTTAATTTTTCTTCAGCTAAACAGCTGCTTCACAGATGCATACTTTCAGCAAAAATCAAATACAAAGCCAAATGTGAAAGAGATGCTTTGTGCCTGATGATTAAGTAAATTGCATACACATTGATCTATAGTTTCCTATGTAAATAGCAGCAACAATAAACATATGGAATATTCACCAACGTAGTATATTGCTTTCCACTTATTTCTGTGGATGAAGAAAATTATATGATTAAAAGCAATAATTAATTATCCAAATAATAAATCATATGTCCTGGGATACTGTAAGATGAGCAAGGTGCAACATATGGAACTTTTAAATGAAGAAGCATAAAATTGCTTCTTTGATTATAAAACACTAAACTTACTGGTCTGAGGAAATGATGTTATTTGGTAACATTATGCCTTATGAAACTCATCATAATTTAGTTATAGCTGTACATTCATTGCAATAAAATTTATTTACCTACTAGTTCAGATGAAAGTGAAGGTCAGTAAACAGAATTTTAGTAGAAACTGAAAAAGTATGTTTCCTATTATTACTGTTATGCATGTATACATTTGTAATATAATATACACATATACACAAATACACAATCCCAGTCTATTTTGTGTTTAGTGCTTGGAACTGGCTAACCTACTAAGGAGACACAGGAGACGTTTAAACGGAGACAAGGGAGAGGTAAAGGTGTAAGTGAAGTTTGCATGTGTAATCCTCTCAGAAGTTGTAAATATAAACACATGCATCGTTGAAGTTAATGAATGCATAGGTACAGAAAGAGAACTTCATGGAGGCTAGTTGTTAAACTTAGCCTCCAAATATTCTAAGGCTCGTGGACTGTGTACATCCTTACAGTCTTTGTCCATGTCTAATCTGGGTGACACTGTATAGTAAGAAGGGGGTAGGTAAATGATGCTCACTGAATGTTGAAGTAAATCCTATCAGTGTTGACATGTCTACTTGAGTTTCTCAGAATGCTTTCACTGGATGCAGACAATACCACAAAAGAAATCAACTTCTGGTGGAAATCAAGCTATGCTATGAGGCTGATGAGAAAAAAAGAAGTAGAAGAAGAGAAAAAGAAGAAGGAAGAGGAGGGGGGAGGAGGAGGAGGAGGAGGAGGAGGAGGAGGAGGAGGAGGAGGAGGAGGAGGAGGAGAAGGAGGAGGAGGAGGAGAAGGAGGAGAAGGAAGGAAAAGGAGGAGGAGGAGAAGGAAGGAAAAGGAGGAGGAGGAAGAAGAGGAGAAAAAGAAGGAAGGAAGGAAGGAAGGAAGGAAGGAAGAGGAGGAGGAGGAGGAGGAGAAGGAGGAGGAGGAGGAGGAGGAGGAGAAGGAGGAGGAGGAGGAAGAGGAGGAGGAGGAGAAGTACCTGTCCAGATCTTCCCATTCAGTCAACATGTCCTACAGATTTCCCCTAATATATGTGACAAGGTGCATTTTTTTTCCCTCTTTGGGTTCTAAATGTTCTATTTTGGTATACAATTTTATGTGTCAATAGATAATACACACGGGCATGTAGAGTATAAACTGTGGCTATAGAGAATGTATTATGAGGGTAACTAGTCCCTTTAGTCCGAAGTTTGAGGCTATGTAAATGAGCTGGCAATCAGACCTCCCTACTCTCCGGGGGCCTCCAGTCTCTTGAGGGTTAGGTGCATCTTCTCTGACTGAACCCAGACCCAATCCTCTGCTGCATGTGTTGGGGGCCTCATATCAGCTGGTGTATGCTGTCTGGTTGGTGATCCAGTGTCTGAGAGAACTCAGATGTCCAGGCTAATTGAGACTGCTAATCCTGCTACAGGGTTACCCTCCTCCTCAGCTTCTTCCAGTTTTTCTGTAATTCAACCACAAGGGTCAACAACTTCTTTCCATTGATTGGGTGTAAATATCGGCATCTGACTCTTTCAGCTGCTTGTTGGGCCTTTCAGAGGACAGTCATGATAAGCCCCTTTCTGTGAGCGTACTATAGCCTCAGTAATAGTGTCAGGCCTTGGGGCCTCCCCTTTAGCTAGATCTCAATTTGGGCCTGTTGTTGAACCTCCTTTTCCTCATGCTTTTCTGCATTTTTATTAGTGTCCCATTTTTATTATTTCTGTCCCTTCAGTTCTTTCAGACAGGAACAATTCTGTGTCAGAGTTTTGACTGTGGGAATGGCAACCCCATCCCTCACTTGATGCACTGTCTTGCTGCTGGAGGTGGGCTCTACAAGTTGCCTCTTCCCACTGTAGGGCATTCCATCTAAGATCCGTCCTTTTGAGTCCTGAGAGTCTTTCACCTCCCAGGTCTCTGGTACATTCTGGAGGGTCCCCCCACCTCTTGCCCCCCAGGGTTGCCTGTTTCCATTCTTTCTGCTGGCCCTCAGGGCTTCAGTCCTTTTTCCCCACCCAATATCTGATCATGTTCCCCTCTTTCCCTCCCAGTCCCGTTTTCTACCCAGGTCACTCTCTCCCTCCTCCATCCGAGGTTGCTTTGTTCTCCCTCCCAAGTGATATTGAGGCATTCTCATGTGGGCCCTTATGCTTGTTCCACAGAACTCAGAAAGGTTAACAAGCAGAATGGCCCAAGTGGAAGAGTTTCTAATAGCCAAATTTTCTCTTTAAGAAATGATCACAGGGTGTGGATCAAATCTAACATCACACTAATAAAATATTACCTCACTGCCATAATGGCATAAAGCTTTCAAGGAGAGAACATGTGCAATTTGCATGTAGTTGGAATGTGAATTGTTGTGGACAAAGAACTGACTTTTATACATTGTGTTGGGTAGAGGTAGCATCAACATTGTACCCAGAGCTACAAGTACATGGCATAAACCATATCTTCAACATGTAATCTAGAGGGCAATATGACTTTCTCCATTTTTAAAATCTGGTTTGACTCTCAGGTGACCTTTACAAAGTAAAGACAATGGTAGCAATATTTTCCTAGTCCTACAAGTAGCTCTGGAGGGTGGCAGATTCTCTCTTGGAAGCCATATACAATGTAAGAAAAACGACCATCCTGAGACCACTGTGTTTTAAGACACAAGGTTGTGTAGTGCTGTCTGGAAAATGATATATCATATTAAGAGAAGCAGGCTAAGTTGCACTGGCACACGGTTATGGGGATGAAGGATCCATCAGAGAAGTGGGTGGTCCAGTAGCAATGACTCTGCTGAAATGTATTACTCACCAGGGTCATCTATTTCAAAGTACTAGGTTCAGAGTACTTAATTAGGAAGAAAATAAAAGACTAGAACTCCAGTTCTGTAGAACTCCCTTGAACATAGGCCCTGTCAGAAGCATAAAGGAAAGCTAGAGATGACATATGATTTTGTATATAGGTTATAAAATGAAGATTTTATAATTATTTCTATATTGGCAAAGTCACACTCTTAAAATTTTCTTTAAGAGAAGCCAGCTGTTATGGTGTGAAGGTGTTACAACAAGAAAGAGCAAAGAAGGCTTCCATATCACAGGAAGACTCAGAGACTGATCAGAATGACAAAGCATCAAGGAGCCATATGAAGCTTGCAAGATGTTCTGAGACCCATGAACAGTTAGTTACATGTGTCTCGTTAGCCAGAAATAGGCAATGATCTATTTCTTCTCTCTTAAATTTGTTTCTATCTGGGAGTCAGCTCTGGGATTTTTTTTTCTTTTTCTTTTTCTTTTAGATGTTTTAATTGCATGCTTTTTAAGAATTTTATCTTCATTCTTGTCTGAAGTATTAATGTGATGTGTTTATGCAATTTTCTTGTATTTACCTTACTTGAGGCTCCAAGTTGTCCCTGAAAAAGTTATTTCCATAATTTAGAAATTATTTGAAAAATTATAACAATATGATTCCTCAAGTTTCTTCTACACACTCTTTCTTCTCTACTTGAAATTCCAACTGAAAGATAAAATTTAGTGTCTCACATTGTTTTGTGCCTGCTCATTCTTTTACTTTCTGGTCTTTATATCAGATTCTCTCCTAACTTCAAATTTAAGGGTCTCTTCAGGTATTTGCAATCTGTTTGAAAACCTATCTACTAGATTTTTAATTCCACTTACCATATATTTACTATATCATTGTAGTGCTCAGATTTCCATCTTGTGAAACAGTATACTTTTGCCAAACTTGTATTTTTATTTATTTCATTGAAAATGCTCAGAATCCACATCAAAGTGTTGTGTGGCTCTATTGTCTGAGAAAAAGTTCAAGATAGTATTCGTAAGTATTCATAACCGTGCAACTCCTTTACCTGAATATTTATGTGGCTGACTCTGACTTTCCTCGGCACTGTTTTCTGTTTCAAAAATAAATTATTTTTCTTCATCTACCAATTATTATAGGCTTAGTAACACAAATTATATATAATTAAGGTTAGTCTTATATCTAAAGGAACTAATGCCCTTCCATCAGCTTGATCTAATTATAGGAACCAAGATGATGCAAAGATGGAGTCTGTCATCTAAAAGAGTATCAGGCCAGTCCCAGTTCCCTGGGCCCTATATTATCCCTGTAATGGTGGGGTGTTTTTCAGCCCTGCTTTCTTGGCAGCTCTTGTCTCTGGGTTAGTCACCCCTACTCTCATCACACAGCTCACAACTATGTGGAGATGCTCATTCTCCACCTGCCTCTGGCATGTTCCAAATAACTACATGCTTTGTGGGTGGAATTGGGTTCATGGTTATACTTTTTTAGTATATTGTTATTCATGTATTACTTACACACAGGTGTCTTGAAACTATTTTAAATAGGTTTCTATTTGTTTATGATAGAACATTAATTCCCATCTAACTGCTTCTAGTGTTACAATTAGTCTTCAGAGAATTTCAGTTGACACTGTGATGGAATTCATTTATATGGGAGTATAGCTCCTTTTTTGTTTTAGGGCAAAGAAAAGGCAACATGCATACAGACAGAGAGAGAGAGAGAGAGAGAGAGAGAGAGAGAGAAATTGAGAGAGAGAAATTGAAAGAGAGAGAAATTGAGAGAGAGAGAGAGACAGAGAGACAGAGAGGATTTTATTTCAACAGATTCTCTTTTAAAAAGCAAATGGGCTGGAAAGACAGCTCAGTGATTAAGAGTACTTGTTGTTCCCCCAAAGGAGAGGAATTTAGTTCCTAGCATCCATGTAGGACACCTTACAAATAAGTGTAAGTCCAGCTCTGGAAGACCTAAAATTAGGGCCTGATCAAACCCTAATTCACTCATGTACATCCCCACAGAAACACAAAAGCATGCATATAGATAAATAATAAAATACATCTTTAAAAACTATATAAAGAAAAATTTTGCAACACATTTTGTCTCAATGCTTATTTTTAGTCTTCTGTGTTGTGATAAAAATCTTAATTAAAATTTTGTTTATATATATATATATCTTAAAAGCATATTAAGATGACAAATCCCTATTGCTTCACAGTCAATATGGTAGATATTCCCTTGGCCTATAATCTTGAGTAGATTTTCATTTGAAATTATTTACTGTAATTGAGGAATTTTTATTTCAAATATCAGCTACGTAACATGCAGTTCAGTGACAGTAGTTCAGTACTTACAGAGCAAGGGACAATCAGCAATTTCATAGGTTCTCTACATGGCTAGAAACCAGACTAACATGATGAATATGCAAAACATAATGTCCAAAGTGATGGGACTGTGTCCTGATATTTGATGTTTATTGGTTTTCTTATAGTTCCTCCATATCTATTTCAAGAGATTGCCCAAACACAGGACCTCAAGTCTATCTGTCTCAGTACTCAGCATACTTTCTTTACCTTATCTATAATCTACCTCATGTATGTAGTATGTCATCTTACCCAGTGTGAAATCTTTAGGGCATGCATTTCGCTGGCCATTTCACCATAAATCTAGACTTGGAGCAGTGCCTGAAAAAACCAAAATACAAATAATTTTCTGAGGGACTTAGTTAAGATCTTCCAGAGGTTTTATTTAAATAAGGTGGGTAAATGCATGCTGTCAGCCATGGAACTGAACAAGATCCTAGATAGGAAACATCTTCTTCTCTCTCTTAGTTCTATTTACTTGCTTCTGATGAATTTCATTTGACCTATTATTTTTCTACTGGTTCACTCTGCCTTATAAACATTACTTTCTGTCTTGTCTTTTAATACTCTTGAGTCCCAAATAGAAATAGTTTTATTAAATAAGGTTTTCTTCACAGAAGAATGTGGATATATTCTTGTTTTGTCTCTTTAGATCTCCATAGGGTTGTGTATGTATCGTGCCTTTAATAATTATCTGTTGCAATTTATTAAAACATTTCATGCACACAGGTGAGAGCACCTATCTATCACATTGCTATGTGTGACTGAGAGGTGATAGAAAATAGAAGAAAGAAGGCTGTGTTAGATGAAGCAACCAGTGCACAGTCCCCTAGCTTTTCTCTCTAGAATATATCACATTCTCTTATGCTTGAAGGACATTGAATATGCACAGAGCACCGCTACTCCATCCTATTCACGTATGTTGTGTTACTTATTTTTAAATGGTTTTTTACTGAAATAGAATCAGATCACTTCCCTTTTTCCTTTCCTCTCTCCATCCTTTCCCTGTTACCTTCGATTGAACTCCTCTCATATACCCTCAATTCCTCCAGATCACCATGATTGAGTCAAGTGCTCTTAGGCTGAACAGAAATACTTTTTACAAAGACCCACCATTGACTCACCTATTGCAATTGCTGAGCTTTTAAAAAACATGGTCAAGTCATGAGATTATGGTGCTTTTGTGAGAAAAGAGAAAGTCTGTCACCTTCCTATCCCTAGTATTCAGATAAAAGCTTGATGATTATTTATACCAAACGGGCAAAGGAATAAGTGGCTCTACAGATAGGGAGGTTAAATCACTTATCAGCAAATAACACATTAGCTTGGTTGGATAGTTATGATGGATTTATTTTTAAATAAACTAAAAGGATATTATTATTGAAACATAATTGCTACTGTTTCTATCCTGACAAATTAGAACTACTATGTCTACACAATGAATATATACTATAAAGGAATGCTCACCTCAAATGAATGACCTGAGACTGAATAATTAGCTGAAGGTCTCAGAGATGAATATTTAATGCACTCGCTGCTTAGTCACTCTATTTGTAGTCATTTGCCATTTGTATTTCTATACTAGGTTAATATAAAAGATGCAAAAATATGGGAGAGATAGTGCAGCATGTCTCATGCTACTGTCTCAGCAAAGGTATAGTCACATATTCTGTGTATTAGGTACAGAACCACTGCCATAGTCATGATGCACCTGCTTTTCTAAGGAAGGTTGCTGGTTTGATTAGAAATTTTTAGCACTGAAAAATATTCACACCATTGTCTCTGAGTGTGTTACCTGCTATTTTCTATTCTCACATGACAGTAGACCAGGCACTGCAGAGAACAGACATTTTCCAGCTGGCTCAAAATGCAGAGGATGAGTTATTCACAATCATACACAAAGTAGAAGATATTTTGTTAGGAATGCAAAGAAAAACATGAGCAAATATTTCTAAATGACATCTTCTAACAGCTTTAATATCCAGTCATCTCTAAGGAGGAACTGATATATGAAACTTTTTGGGTATATTTTGAGATAAAAAAACCTAAATATTAAAATGTAATTTAATTTAATGTTATGAATGAAATATAATTTAATGAAATATAATTAAATGAAATATAATTTAATGGTAATCAATAATTGCTGAACATGAATAAATCTGAAGGCAATCTAAACAAACACATTAAATAAAAAATGGTGAAAACAAGCCCCACATGCAGATGCATGATGGGAAGGTGAACAGAAAAGATAGGGTATTTTTTGGAAAGATCCATTTTAGAGTAATTTGTTCATAGATCACAAAGCCACAAGACACTGAAATCCAGTAACAAGTTCTCAGCAATCATACTAACATAAAATTGATATTCTGTCCCCAGAGACTTGAGAATTGGGTGCTGTTGAAAAACATGCCATAGATACACTGTGCCATGAATATTTCAATGTTTTGGAAAAGGCATTTTTATTTCAGAATCTTAAAATAAGAGATTCTTCCTGACTAAAGTGATCCAATGGCATTTTGCCCCTTACCCCCACTTTGTATATTTAAGAAGCTTCAAGTCAAAGCTAGAGAAAAAAATCAGTCATGAAAACTTCCTCGGATACTCAGAAAGAAAATGAGCATCAACACTTAAATAGAACAAAAATTATTCAAAAGGAAAATTAACAAATGATTAAATAAAGCCTCTCAACAAAAAATAAGAGTATACGATGATTTAGTAAACCTATCATGTGATGGTCTTTAGGTTTTATTAGCCTAGGAGAAGAGTTAAAGATTTATGGCAGAATGTGGAAATACACATTTTGCGTATATGTGTGATTCATTACAACTTTTATTACATGTGTAGATTTTTAAATCAATTTCAGAATAAAAAAGTTTTGTCAACTTTACCATGTTTTGTATTACCAATGGGAAAGATCACATTAGATAGGTTAAATTATAGTTGTTCAAAGAAGAAAAATATTTAAAGATGATAAAGATCATGTGTGTGAGTATCTGTTATCATTTAAATTGTATACAAGATGAAGTGAACATGAGTGAGAAGGGGAATATGTTCCCAGAAATGTATAAAAGGTATGATGCTGAGTGTATTACCTAGGCTGTCCTGTTTCAGTGATTATCAGAATTGTATTCATTCTTAGTGCATTAATGTGTGTTAAGTAATGTGGATGTATCTTAAGTTTCAAATGTCCTGATTTTCAAAATGGTAATTTCATACTGAGTATTTGGCAAACATCAGAGATCATTATAATGGGCATTTGTAGAGTGGCTCTGTGTCTTTATCTATAAAAGGACTGTATTTGCTTCTTTTACTTCAACTGTACACAAGATACCAGGATATTCCAAGTGTACCAATAAGCAACTTGTTTTTACCTATACCAGTGATGATGTCAAAGCTATGATCTCTAATTCTTATGATGTAACAGAAAAAAACCCCAAAGCACAGGGAAATTTTATTACTGAATTCAAAATACTGAAGCCTCAAGTTTTAAATTCCCCAGGAGAAGAAGTATCAAGATTTTTTTCTAACAATAGAGGAAGAGAGCAACTCTCAGTAAAAAGGAGACAGAAGAGAATAAAGGCCTGAGGGAGAACAAGGTGACTATTTGAGACATATGCTGTAAACGGAACTGAAAATTCCACCCGCATTGTTTTGTATGAATTTCTACATCTAGTGATCCTTCTCTTGTCCTCTCTCTCTTATTAACGCAATTATTATTTCCCCATTAACTTTATTCATTTCACTTTGTAAAAAGCAACAAGGGTCAATGACACTGAACACAGTATAATGTGAAATATAGATTAATTCAAAAAGGATGAACAATTGTTCCAGGAAGTGCTTAATTTTTTTTATTTATTCGATGGATTATTTTTTAAGTATTGAAAGCCATCCTCTGAGAGAAAATTCCGATAGCAGGTGAGAAATTAAGAACACTAAAACAAAGTAGCATTCCAATGCCATGGTGTAATTACTGTATTTTGAGTCTGTAATGTTTGAAGCATCAATTATTTCTTCAGTGAGAGAGAATGAATTCAGGACCCATGACAGGACAATCTTCTTCCTTCCATGGTCATCTGCACACATTCATTTCCCTTATTGGAACCTTTAATTGTACTTCCTAATCAGATGTTCAGGCCCTTGAGTTCTCTCAAGTCTCTTGCTCTGTTCCTCACTTGCATTTACTTCCCCAAGGCAATCAATAATCACTACAATATGTTCTTCTCATTGTAAAAAAAAAAAAAGTCATAATGCCAAAAATCTCCAAGCAAAACTTCTGATTAGTGTGCTCTGCAGGTGGCCTCTTCTGCTTCCTCTTTCCTTCCAAACATCCTCTGAGCAACTTATGCTAATTAACTAGAACAGAAGATAAAGCTTAATACTGTATTTTAAGGAGAAAAATCCTCATTATTGCTAAAAACAAAATAACTGTAACAATATTGAAAGGTGGTAGCATGGAGTTTCTTTTCAAATGTAATCTTTTCAAATAAACATTCTGCCCTTACAGTTAAATGGCAAGTCATTTAATACATTGAGAACTTGTGATAATGCCAGCAAGATTAATAGTTAAAAGTCTGTTCTTGCTTGATTTTTTTTCTTTCTTTAACTTAATTAGAGGAAGAAATAAGATCTAAAATAGACTGCATATATTCCACTGTCTCTATAAACAGTGTATTGGAATGTTGAAAGAAAATAGTAAAAAAAAAAAAAAAAAAAAAGTCGGCCCTATTATTTCAACAGAACTAAATGATATTTAATTGTATATTTTCTTGCATGTCACAGATGATGAATGCATAATTAAGGGGAAGTATGAACACTCATTAACCACTGACAATAAATGGTTAATTTTATATAACTGAGAGCTTTGCACTCACTCTTATATGTCCCAGAGTTATATGTTCAAGGTCTAGAGTTTTATGTTTTATTTACTGAATTTCCAAGTATGTATATATGTGTGTATACACACAAACACACATACACACACAGACACATATATGTATTTTTATATAAGTTTATTTTTATATATTTGTATCACACATGTAGTATAAATCTGTACACACACACACGCACACACACACATACACACACATATATATATATATAGAGAGAGAGAGAAGAAAAACAGGAAGAGACAAAGAGACAGAGAGGAGAAACAGAATGTAGTAAAATGTAGTAAAGGCTTTATATATACTTTAAATATAATCACAAAAGTATTATAGCAAATAAAAGTTTATGAAATCAGTTTTGTCATAGAAAATATTTATATTGTTTCTTATTCACAAAAGATAAAATTTGAATACTTTTGCTCTGTCCCTGGAGAGCAAGTGATATTTGTAAAATAAAATTTTAAAAATCTAGATTTTTTCCCTTTAAGGTAAAAAGAGCATGTTGTAGCATCAATAACTGTTATATAGAAGTTTCCAAATTCTTTGAAAATCTACAATGTAGATGGTTTTTCTTAGTATAAACAAAAAGACTTTGGTTACTTCAGTAAGTCAAATGCAAATGTATGTGGAATAACACTTAATATTACCTCTTTCTAAATTTAAAACAATATTTGTGTATGCTTCTGTGTCTGTGCTCATGTTTGTGTGTTGAGTGAGTGTCTGTGTGTGTGTGTGTGTGTGTGTGTGTGTGTGTGTGTGCCATTGTAGGCATGTGGATATCAGAGAACAACTTGCAGGAGTCAGTCTTCTCCCACTACAGAAAAACCAGGGATTAAACTCAGTACACCACACATGGCAACAATTGATTTTTTACACAGAACATCTCACAAGCCCAGATTTCCTATGCTAAAATTACTAATTTGTGTGTTTCTAATAAATATAAAATTAACTTGAGAATGCACAGATAATGGTATGGTTTGAATATGTCTCCAAATTCATACTTGGGAAGCTAATCTACAATATAACAGTACTGATGGAGCAGTAAACCATGAAGATCGTGACTTCATCAGTGGGTTAATACTGCAACTTTTGAAACTCGTTATTTAGAATGTGTCCTAGTTTGCTTTTTTGTTCTCACTCCGCCCACTTTCTTATTTAACATAAGGCCACCTTCACAAGGTTGAACTATCCCAGATAACTAGATCATTCCACATCAATCATTAAAGAAGAAAATAACCACAGCGAGACATGGCAATCTGATGGAGGCAATTCCTCAACAGAAGTTCCCTTTCCATGGATAACTCTAGTTAGTGTTAGTTTGACATATCTAACCATCACAGAATGGGACAGGAATATAACTAAATAGGTGGCCTTGCCTACCCTAAATTTTTCTTGAAGTTTGTCATTCTTTGACCCTGAGGTATGGAATGATACACCAAGATCCTTATCAGATGCAGGGCTTGGACCTTGAACTTCCTGGCTTATAGAGTGTAAGTAAAACTCTATTCCTTATAAATCATTCAGTCTCAGGTAATAAGTTACAGGCACGTCATATTAAAAGGACAGGGTGGGTTAGCATGTAGAGTATTTACATTCAATTGTTTAAGTTTTATATGATTATTAATATATGAAAAAATAACAGAAGAATTTCCACAATAGATATTATCACTTGATTTCCTTCCTAATATGTATGAAAAGGCAGAGGAGGTTAATTCACCAGTATGTGAAATGCAGGATAGTCTAGAACCCAGTCTGTTCCTAATTAAAATGTCACCCTGTGCTCCCATGTAACACACATTGTATTGTTTTCTTTTATCTCTCTGAGCAGTCTAGGCATTCAGCTCTATCTTAGTACCTAATATAACCCATGTTTTTTCTTAACATGTCTTATCATCTTCCAGTTTGTTCTCTGAATCTACATGCATTTTTCCCAAAATCTCTCCTGTTCCTACGTCATCAATCAGAGATTCAGTTCAGGCACTATCATTTTCTTCAGAGCATAAAAGGATTGAAGTTATGATGACTAAACATAAGCATCAGCAATGTTGCTAATGATCCCATGTTTTATACAAAAGCATAAATAAGTGATGAGTCTGAGGGTACCTATTTTTTTTTTTTTTTTTTTTTGGTATCATAATCCAGGCATATTTTACTCCTGTCTCCTACAAGTTTTCAAATGTGATAAAATTTGACAATAAAATTATTACTTTATACCTTACTACCAGTCACTAATACCTTAGTAATTTGTATTAAAAAACCTACAAAATAGAAAATAAACTAGATTGTATTAAAACTATTTCTACATTTTAATGATCAGATACATATGGTTTCTTGGTTTATTAAATATATCTCTGTCACAGTAATTTACATTATTTTTATGACTAGATAGAAGAAAAACAATGGTATTTGAAATTATGTATTTAGTATTTCAGAGTATCCTGTAACAAATCCACCATAAACTTGAGATTAATATGCATATTCTAGAGTTGATATGGTGCTATGTTAATTTGGGCATATTAAAAGTGCACATGAAATTTAGGCTTTTGTAAGATCCAAATGTCCATGTATCTTAGAACAGTATTTTTCCATGAGAAGAAACTTCCACTTGTCAAATCCAGTTGATGAGTTGTCATCTTCTCAAAGCTGATTATCTCCTATTCCTTGTTTAATTGGTGTGAGACGAACTCTACACTTCTTCAGGTTAAAACTAGGACTCTGAATCAAGTAAGATCCCCCTGTGAAAACTCCAATTTGAAGATTTATTTTATTTTATTTTAAGACAAATATGATTTAAATTCCTCGTGTTTAAAATTGCATCCAATCCAGTAGTTTAGCTCCAACATGGGTTTGTGATTTGGTATGAATGCATAGTGTGGATGGTCATGGTATAGATGCTCATAGTATAGATTTTCATGGTATAGGTGTTCATAGTATGGATGTTCATAGTGTGGGTGGTTATGGTATAGATTCTCATGATATAGGTGCTCATGGTGTGGATGTTCATAGTGTGGGTGGTCATGGTGTGGATGTTCCTGTATGTAACTGACTCAGGCCTTTTTTTTTTTTTTTTTTTTTTTTTTTTTTTTTTTTTCTGCATAGCATCAATTTAAACGTATCTTGATTTTTTTTTTTTTTTTTAAGAAAGTGATCCTAAAGAATTCAGTTCAATAGTCCAGGGTAGCTTTTTTCTTGTGCAAACTTCATGGGAATATTTTTATCTACGTTATGATCCATACATTATGATTACCCCAAAATGTCCTCATTTTACTTGGCTTGCATCTGATGGTGACATACATTCACATCCATGTGATCTGTACACTTGGTTTCAGACAGTACTAGGATCTACAAGGACCTATGAAGATTTCACATACGCTCTTGAGTATGGATGTAATTCACAGACCTTGTGAACCTGCTTTTGGGCTCCTTCCCTGTCTCAAACTTTATCAATTTTAGAACAGTGACAAGAACTTCAAATTCTGATTTTCTGTGATATAAGGTGAGAAGGAAACAGAGCCTCTTTCTTACCTTTTGAATTTCTGCTTCAGAGTGTTAGATCTTCTTTAAAGGACTCTTGAGGAAGCTAGATTTCCAGACCCATCTTTTCATATTCTCTCTCTCTCTCTCTCTCTCTCTCTCTCTCTCTCTCTCTCTCTCTCTCTCTCTTCCTGTCTCCTGTCTCTCTCTTTGTCTTTTTATTTATTGTTTTTTTATTTTTTATTGGATATTTTATATACATTTCAGATGCCATCCCCTTTCCCCATTTTCCCTCCCTAGAAAACCCCAATCCCATGCCCACATTTCCATTTTGCTTTTATACAATTTTTTAAAATGTTAATCAAAGGCTTTATAAGTGTGGTAATGCTCAATCAGAAGTAAAACCCAATACCCAACCTAGATATATCAACTATCTTTGACTGGTGGAAACACGTGAACATCTGCCTCCATGCCCCCCCCCTTTCTCTCTCTTTCTCTCTCTCATCACCTAGCTTCTCCTCTCCTTCCCCTCCTCCCCTTACTCCTTCTCTTCCTCTCACTACTCCTCCCACCTTAGCTCCTCCTGCATATCACCATTCCTGTTAAAATAAAACTTTTCTTTCAAAATACAATTAGAGCATAATTATACCAATTTGTACCAGTGAGGTACAAGATAGTCCTAATACCTAGTCCATCATTTTGTTGACTAACCAGAACCTCTGTCATCTCTCCTAACTAAAACACTTAGTTCTGAACCTGGCTTTTTTTCTTGGCTTTAGAATTAATGTCAGCTGAAAACCATACACTCAAATGTTTTCTCTCCAAGTAAATAGCTAGCATTGGCTATGAGATTATAAGTTTTAACCCCCCCATCAGAAATCCAGAATGACTGAGTTAACTGAAATTATGGGAAGCACAAAGCATAGCTTCTAAAACATAGTCAATTTATAGAGACCGCTGAACACCTAGACAGTCCCTATACTACAAAACGTTGGAGCATCTGATCATCAGCTTTCTAGCCCAGGATCATCTGACAGACCTTAGTGATACAGAATTATTAAGGGCTGATTACTCTGTCTAGGCAGATATAATCAGTCCACTATTCTGCAAGCGTGTCCTTTTCTGGACAGTAATTTGTCTGTAGATGGAAAGAGGCAATTCCTGCCTATTGGCTGTCTCACCACAACTGAAGTAACTCCAAAGATGTTCAATTTCTTCTTAGAATACAAGACAGGAAGCTGTCAGGAGCAGACAGGTCTCTAATCAAAATGGACATTAATACAGAAATGTTTGTAACGTTAATTCTGTGGACTTCTGACGTTTTGAAAACCAACTATCCATGTAAGGTAATCTGGTCTGTTGTCTGTTAACTCCTCTCAGCTATTTCTAAATAAAATATAGAAAACACCCTAGCCATAAACTCAAAGCCATGAATTTGCTATAGGCCCTTAACTCACAGGCTAACCATCTCAAATCAGTTAAAAAAGTTAATGAAGGACTGGGTCTAAGCCTTGTATTCCTAAATGTGTTATACAGGCACAATGCCTATGAGAGTAACAATATTCATCTCACTTTTATATCAATAAGAAGCTCGTACCAATGAAAACCTTAAATTTGAAATCAAAGTAAATTTTGTACCATTTAAGAAATTATAACTTCATCTTGATAACAATTATATAGATTTCTACCACTAGGTTATGGCTATGAAATAAATCCTAGCTAATCCTCCCTGTTCCAACAAAACCACTACTTTTCCCTAGAAAGACAGCAAAATATTAACCATCTTAGTCCCCCAGCCCAGGGAATAGGGGCGCTGACTCTTCTTTAACGTCTTCAAGCTGATTACAGCGGTTGAGATATTAGAAGAAGGGTGGGGGGAAGAGTAAACTGATAAGCCTCTGATGCTGTGTCTTCACTGCATCCAGATGAAATTCCAGGACATCAGAGGTTTGAGCAGGTCTGCTCAGCTTGCTTGATGAGTAGATATACCAAGGCTGTGTATTCTGCAATATACAATTCTCAAAACAAATTTTAGTATCAAGATAATTATTTTAAGAGGGCTGACATTTTATTAAAGATGTTGGTTCTAACAACTCTTCTTTTTCCATTTTTTATTGGATATAATATTTACATTTCAAATTTTATTCCCTTACCACATTCCCCCCACCACCCAGAAACTCCTTATCCCATCTCCCCTCCTCCTGCTTCTATGAGTGTGTGCCTCCACCTATCCCCCACTCCCACCTCCCCACCCTCAGATTCCCCCACCACACTCAGTGTTCAGCCTTCATGGGACCAAAGATCTCCTCTCCCACCTATGCCCAACAAGGCTATCCTCCCCTACATATACAGCTGGAATCATGGGTCCCTCCCTATGTGCTTTTAGGCTGGTGGTTTAGACCCTGGGGAGCTCTGGTTGGTTGGTATTGTTGCTCTCCTCATGGGGCCACCAACCCTTTCAGCTCCTTCAGTCTTCTCTCTCAATTCTTCATTGGGAACCATTGATCAGATCAATGGTTAGCTGTATCTGCCTCTGGGTATGTCAGACTCTGGAGGACCTCTAAGGAGACACCCTTATCAGACTGCTGTCAGCATGCTCTTCCTGTCATCCATATCAGCATCTATTTTTGATGACTGCACATGGGATGAATACCCAGGTAGAATGGTGTCCAGAAAACCTCTCCTTCAGTTTCTGTCCTACACTTTGTCTCCATATTTGCTGCCTTGGTTACTTTGATGCTCCTTCTAAGAAAGACCTAGGCATCCACACTTGTTCTTCCTTCTTCATGGGCTTCATGTGGTATGTTTGTTGAATCTTTGTTCTTTCAAACTTTTGGGCTAATATCTGTTTATCAGTGAGTAAATACCATGTGTGTTCTTTTGTGATTGGGTTACCTCACTCAGGATGATATTTTCTAGTTCCATCCATTTACCTAAGAATTTCTCTAATTCATTATATTTAATAGCTGAGTAATATTCCATTGTGTAATTGTACCGCATTTTTGTATCCATTCCTCTGTTGAAGGACATCTGAGTTCTTTCCAGCTTCTGGCTATTATAAATAAGGCTGCTATGAACATAGTGGAGCATATGTCCTTGTTATATGTTGGAGCATTTTCTGGGTATATGCCCAGGAATGTTATAGAAGGGTCCTCAGGTACTGCTATGTCCAATTTTCTGAGGAACCGCCAGACTGATTTCTAGAGTGGTTGTACCAGCTTGCAACCCCACCAACAATGGAGGAGTGTTCCTCTTTCTCCGCCAGCATCTACTAACACCTGAGTTTTTGATCTTTGTCATTCTGACTGCTGTGAAGTGGTATCTCAGGGTTGTTTTGATTTGCATTTCCCTGATGAATAAGGATGTTCAGCATTTCTTAAGTGCTTCTAGGCCATTCAAGTTTCCTCAGTTGAGAATTCTTTGTTTAGGTCTGTACCCCATTTTTAATGGGGTTATTTTGTTGTCTGGCATCTAATTTCTTGAGTTCTTTGTATATATTCGATATTAGCCCTCTATTGGATGTAGGATTGGTAATGATCTTTTCCCAATCTGTTGGTTGCTGTTTTGTCTTATTGACAGTGTCCTTTGCCTTACAGAAGCTTTGCAATTTTATGAGGTCCCATTTGTCAATTCTTGATCTTACAGCATAACTATTGGTGTTCTGTTCAGAAACTCTTTGCATGTGCCTAGGTATTCGAGTGTCTTCCCCACCTTCTCTTCTATTAGTTTCAGTGTATCTGTTTTTATGTGAAGGTCCTTTATCCACGTGGAGTTGAGCTTTGTACAAGGGGATAAGAATGGATTAATTTGCATTCTTCTACATGCTGACCTCCAGTTGAGCCAGCACCATTTGTTGAAAATGCTGACCTTAGTGTACAGCCTTCTAGGTACCAAAAGGCTATACACTAAGTGTGTGGGGGGGAATCTGAGGGTGGGGAGGGGGAGTGGAGGGTAGGTGGGTAAACACCCTCATAGAAGCAGGAGGAGGGGGGATGGGAAAAGGGGTTCCAGGGTGGTGGGAGGAATGGAGTAAGGGGATAAAATTTGAAATGTAAATATTATATACAATAAAAGAGGGGAAAAAAAGAAAAGTGGTTAGAACCAACATCCTTAATAAAATGTCAGCCCTCTTAAAAAAAACTATCTTGATACTAAAATTTGTTTTGAGAATTGTATATTGCAGAATGATCAGCCTTGGTATATCTACTCATCAAGCAAGCTGGACAGACCTGCTCAAACCTCTGAGGTCCAGGAATTCTATCTGGATGCAGTGAAGACACAGCATCAGAGGCATATCAATTTGCTCTTCCCCCCCACTCCTCTTCTAATATCTCAATGCCATTAATCAGCTTGAAGAAGCTAATGAAGAGTCAGTGCCCCTATTCCCTGGGCTTGGGGACTAAGGTGGTAAATGATGGACTGTCTTTCTAGGGAAAAGTAGTGGTTTGGTGGGAATAGAGAGGATTAGCTAGGATTTATTGCATAGCCATAACCTATTAGTAGAAAACTGTACAATTATTATCAAGATGAAGATATAAATTCTTAAATGGTACTAATTTACTTTGATTACAAATTTTAAAGTTTTCATTGGTATGAGCTTTTTATTGATATAAAAGTGAGATGAATATTGTTACTCTCATAGGCATTGTACCAGTATAACACATTTAAGAATACAAGGCTTAGACCCAGTCCTTCTTTAAATTTTTTAACTGATTTGAGATGGTCAGCCTGTGAGTTAAGGGCCTATAGCAAATTCATGGCTTGGAGTTTATTATAAGGGTGTTCTCTACGTTTTATTTAGAAATAGCTGAGTGGAGTAAACAGACAACAGACCAGATTACCTTACATGGATAGTTGGTTTTCAAAACATCAGAAATCCACAGAATTGACAATACAAACATTTCTGTATTAATGTTCATTTTGATTAGAGACCTGTCTGCTCCTGACAGCTTCCTATATTGAATTCTAAGAAGAAATTGAGCATCTTTGGTGTTACTCCAGTTGTGGTGAGACAGCCACTAGGCAAGAATTGCCTCTTTCCTTCTACAGACAAATTACTGTCCAGAAAAGGACACACTTGCAGAATAGTGGACTGATTATATCTGCCTAGACAGAGTAATCAGCCCTTAATAATTCTGCAGCACTAAGGTCTGTCAGATGATCCTGGGCCAGAAGGCGGAAGAACAGATGCTCCAACGTTTTGTAGTATAGTGACTGTCCAGGTGTTCAGAGGTCTCTATAAATTGGCTAAGTTTTAGAAGCTATGCTTTGTGCTTCCCATAATTATAGTTAACTCAGTCATTCTGGATTTCTGACGGGGTTGAAAACTTATAGTCTCATAGCCAACCCTGGCTATTTACCTTGAGAAAAAAAGATTTGAGTGGATGGTCGTCAGCTGATATTCATCCTAAAGCCAAGGAAAAAGCCAGGTTCAGAACTAAGTGTTTTAGTTAGGATAGACGACAGAAGTTCTGGTTAGTCAACAAAATGTTGGACTGAGTATGAGGACTATCTTGTACCTCACAGGTACAAATTGGCATAATTAAGCTCTAATTGTATTTTGAGAGAAAAGATTCATTTTAACAGGAAGGGTGATATGTAGGAGGAGCTAAGGTGGGAGGAGTACTGAGAGGAAGAGAAGGAGTAAGAAGAGGAGGAGAAGAAGGAGAGGAGAAGCTAGGTGATGAGAGAGAGAAAGAGGGGGGAGACAGGGAGGCAGATGTTCATATATCTCCACCAGTCAAAGATAGTTGATATATCTAGTTTGGGTAGTGGGTTACACCTCTGATTGAGCAAGACCAAACTTATAAAGCCTTTGATTAACATTTTTTAAAAAATGTGTAATTGCAAAAAGAAAAAGGGGGAATGAAATAGGGGTTTTCTAAGGGGGGGGAATGGGGAAAGGGGATGGCATCTGAAGTATAAATAAAATATCCAATAAAAATTGAAAAAAAAAAGAAAGAAAATGCTGACCTTATTCCACTGGATGGTTTTAGCTCCTTTGTCAAAGATCAAGTGGCCATAGGTGTGTGGGTTCATTTCTGGATCTTCAATTCTATTCCACTGTTCTTCCTGGCTGTCTCTGTACCAATACCATCATGTAGTTTTTATCACTACTGCTCTGTAGTACAGTTTGACATCAGGAATGGTGATTCCCCCAGAAGTTCTTTATTTGTTGAGAATAGTTCTCCCTATCCTTTTTGTTGTTGTTGTTGTTATTCCAAATAAATTTGCAAATTGCTCTTTCTATCTCTATGAAGAATTGATTTGGAATTTTGATGGGGATCACATTGAATCTGTAGCTTGCTTTTGGCAAGATGGCCATTTTTACTAAGTTAATCCTGCCAATTCAGGAGCATGGGAGATCTTTCCATCTTCTGGGATCTTCTTCATTTTCTTTCTTCAGAGACTTGAAGTTCTTGTCATACAGATCTTTCACTTGCTTGTTTAGATTCACTCCAAGATATTTATATTATCTGTGGCTATTGTGAAGGGTGTCATTTCCCTAATTTCTTTCTCAGCCTGTTTATCCTTTGAGTAGAAGAAGGCTACTGATTTGTTTGAGTTGATTTTATATCCAGCAACTTTGCTAAAGTTGTTTATGAGTTCTCTGGTGGAAGTTTTAGAG
Source organism: Arvicanthis niloticus (assembly GCF_011762505.2). Taxonomy (NCBI): domain Eukaryota; kingdom Metazoa; phylum Chordata; class Mammalia; order Rodentia; family Muridae; genus Arvicanthis; species Arvicanthis niloticus. The sequence goes on along the minus strand of NC_047669.1, from coordinate 36,632,364 downwards.
TCACTTAAGTATATTATCATATCATCTGCAAATAGTGAAATTTTTAGTAGGATTGCTTCAAGTTTCTCTTCATTTAGTTTGATGTTGGCTATTGGCTTGCTCTTTATTGCTTTTACTATGTTTAGGTAACATAGTAAATTCCTGATCTTTCCAACACTTTTAACATGAAGGGATATTCTCAAATGCTTTTTCAGCGTCTAGTGAGATGACCATGTGTTTTTTTTTTCTTTGAGCTTATTTTATGTAGTAGATTACATTGATAGATTTCTGAATATTGAACCATCCCTGCATTCCTGGGATAAAGCCTACTTGATCATGATGGATAATTGTTTTGATGTGTTGTTGGATTTGGTTTGCAAGAATTTTATTGAGTATTTTTGCATCAATATTTATCAGAGAGATTGGTCTGTAGTTCTCTTTCTTTGTTGGGTCTTTATGTGGTTTAGGTATGAGCGTAATGGTAGCTTCATAGAACGAATTGGGTGGTGCTTGTTCTGTTTCTATTCAATGGAATATCTTGAAGAGAATTGGTATTATGTCTTCCTTGATGGTCTGATAGAATTCTGCACTAAAACCATCTGGTCCTGGACTTTTTTTGGTGGGGAGACTTTTAATGACTTCTTCTATTTCTTTAGGGTTTATAGGACTGTTTAGATGGTTTATCTGCTCCTTATTTAATTTTGGTATCTGGTACCTGTCTAGAAAATTGTTCATTTTCTTTTTCAATTTTGTTGAGTATAATCCTTTGTAGTAGGATCTGATGATTTTTTTAAATTTCCCCAATTTCTGTTGTTATGTCTCCCTTCTCAGTTCTGATTTTATTAATTTGGATACTGTGTCTGTGCCCTTTGTTTAGTCTGGCTAAGGGTTTATCTATCTTGTTGATTTTCTCAAAGAACCAGCTCCTGGTTTTGTTGATATTTTGTATAGTTCTTTCTGTTTCTACTTGTTTGATTTCAGCTATGAGTTTGATTATTTCCTGTCGTCTACTCCTCTTGGGTATATTTGCTTCTTTTTGTTCTAACACTTTCTCTTGTACTGTTAAGTTGTTAATGTATGCTCTCTCCAGTTTCTTTTCATAGGTACTTAGAGCTATGAGTTTTCCTCTTAGTACTGCTTTCATGGATTCCCACAAGTTTTGGTATGATGTGTCCTTCTTTTCATTAAATTCTAAAAATGTCTTTAATTTCTTTCTTTATTTCTTCCTTGACCAAGTTATCCTTATGTAGAGCGTTGTTCAGTTTCCATATGTATGTGGGCTTTCCATTGTTTTTATCATTATTAAAGACCAGCTTTAGTCCATGGTGGTCTGATAGAGTGCAAGGGATTATTTCAATCTTTTTGTATCTGTTAAGGCCTGTTTTGTGACCAATTATATGGTCTATTTTGGAGAAGGTACCATGAGGTGCTGAGAAAAAGGTATATTTTTTTCTTTTAGGGTGAAATGTTCTATAGATTTCAGTTAAATCCATTTGGTTCATAACTTCTGTTAGTTTCATTCTGTCTCTCTTTAGTTTCTGTTTCCATGATTTGTTCATTGCTGAGAGTGGGGTGTTGAAATCCCCCACTATTATTGTGTGAGGTGTGATGTTTGCTTTGAGTTTTAGCAAAGTTTCTTTTATGTATGTGGGTGCCCTTGCATGTTGAGCATAGATGTTCAGAATTGAGAGTTCATCTTGGTACATTTTTCCTTTGATGAATATAAAGTGTCCTTCCTTATCTTTTTTGATTATGTTTGGTTGAAAATCAATTTTATTTGATATTAGAATTGCTACTCCAGCTTGTTTCTTGGGACCATTTGCTTGGAAGATTGTTTTCCATCCTTTTACTCTGTGGTAGTGTCTGCCTTTGTCACAGAGGTATGTTTCCTGTATGCAGCAAAATTTTGGGTCTTGTTTAGACTTGTATCCAGTCTGCTAGCCAATGTCTTTTTATGGGAGAATTGAGTCCATTGATATTAAGAGATATTAAAAATTGACTGGGCAAATTGATTTCAAATAAGAGAAATTTAAATTCCCAAAATAAAAAAAAAAAAAAAAAAAAAAAAAAAAAACCCAGTTATTGTTTTAAATCTTAAGTTAATTAGAAAATTTTCTATTTTGGGGGGGTAAAATGAAAAATTTGTAAATAGTCTATTGCAATGTCTGTTATTGCCAGGACTATTGATGATAGCTTTAATCTCAGTTGGACCTTGCTTTGTGTACGTGCAAATAATACAGCAAATGTATATGGCTTTTATAGTGGGAGTGTGTTATGCTATTTTTGAGACAATTGAATAAGTCAACTAAAGTTCTTATCATTTCAAGGACATGTCCATCTATAACTGGGTCATAATATGCTTGGATATATATGTAAAGATTAATTTTAGACATTCTAGGAAACATAGATCAACTCTTGTAAACTACATATTCTATAATAGTAAAATGCTGTAATATGAAACACTCAAAAGTGTATTTATTTCAGGGATACTAAAAAGTCTACGCAGAAAGAAAAATCTACTAAGCATACCTATACAATGGTGGAACTTACAATAAAGACAGTGCTTTAAAAGTTTCCTGTTGTGACATTGTATTATGCCCATGCTCCAAGGTTTAAACAGAAGAGCAGCATGACTAATGCTTTTGATAGGTAGCTTTTAATTTTTAAAGAATGCCATGTCATTAAATTGACTTGTCCATGCTGTGCACTGTCAATTAGCCGCACAGTCCACATAGATTGAAACAAAGAGGAAGAGGAAAGATTTATTTTAAATATACAATTTTCTGTAGATTCACAATTGTGCTGCGGGCTGGCATACATTGGTATTTCTTGATGGTATTGTGGGGCCAGCAGGTGGGTTGTCTACCTTGGGAAAAAGCAATCTGAAATGGAGATAAGCCAGGCCCCTTAATTAACCAGCAGCTGCTGCCGTTATGGAATTCATCTGTTTTAAAAAAAAACTTACTTTGCAGGTTCATAGCCACAATTTTAATTTAAATGTTTGCTGGAATCAGAATAAAGCCTTTAAGCATCTACATTTCTAAAATGAGCATGTGAAAATACGGAGACATGTTCTTATCTTCAAATATTTTCCTTCTTTCATCTGTCAAGAATTATCCTCTTTGTCACTCCTGTGTGACACTATTCATTCTGAAACTGTCATTTGTTCTTATTTTGCTCATTGTTCAATCTTCATCGTGAGATGAAATCGCAGCCATTCACTTCTCAGCATTCATTTTGAGAATGTTGGAATTGTGAGTACTGTCCTTTTTTCTTTATTATCAGAAAAGTGTGTGACATCACTTTATCATGCCTGCAATACATTTCCTAAAATATGAAGTTATTAGAGAATATTTCAAGTTTTAAAATTACCTGTTTAGCAAATCTATGAATTGTGTTTTTAATGAGGTAATTTTTAATAGCTTTCCCCTGTAGTTAAATTAAAACAATCTCAATGCTAAGACCTTAATGTTCTGTCATGCATCAGATACCAGGAGAACCCCTATCCTACACACAGACACAAAGATCTACTAGCGTTTGCTTTCAGAGACGTTAAATCTGTTCTCAGAAGTATGACCTCAATACAAAAACAAAAAAGAGTAAATAAACATCTTGACTATTTTCAAGTAACTAAAATCAGTGATTTGCTAGCTCTGTTAAGAACAAAAGTCAGTAGAAATAAAAGATACCGTGAGACTCCTTCTGTAAGGCATATGCTTTGAGATGGACACTGAGGCTAAGCATGGAAATAATTGCTCATAGTGTCTACATCTACATTCTCATATTCTCTCAATGGTCACATTTAAGCACACTTCCTAACCTGACTTGCAATTATATTTGGTTACATACCTTAATTCATAAAATTAATAGAACTGGCCCATAGGAACACTGTTTCTCAGGGGGTGGATGTCTCTCCTAAATAACTGCAATCAAGAATAAATCAGCATTACTGGAAGCTGTAAGTCTTTGGCCTACTGACAAACCCTATGAAAGTAGTTTACTCACTCAACAGGTGGCCCGTGGGTTCTGTTGTGCTGTTTCAAGAATGAGAATTAACCTGTGGTTGTACTATGATATGTTTGGGGGTCTATTTATTTTGACAATTAGTTTATCGCAAGTAGTATATATTAATGCGACACAGGAGATAAATGGCAATCTGGTAGAGGAAAGAGTACACATGAATGAAACAACACTATGGCGTTTAGCTGTGTAAAGCGCTGATTACTATAAGTTGTTTGTTTATAATATCTAGTATTAATTACTTGAATAGTATTCACTCACATTGTATGGGAATAATGAAACTTGGAACCTTCAATCTTTAGCATGTTACATTTAGCTTTCTGATTTGCTGTTGCTGTCTGTGGTTTTACTTCAGGTTATTCATTGTTATTAACTTTGATTAGAAGTTGTTTTTTTTTTTTCTTCCAACCAGTGCTGTTAGAAAATAAGCTCTCAGATTCCACATTAGTGCATTGAGCTCTTTGTTCATTAACCACCATTTTGTGTGAATTACCAAAGTGACACTACCATTTTCCACATATCGTTCTGATTACCAGAGTTAAAATCCAGTTGAAACTTTGACTTTGTTAATCAGCCATGATTACGAATTGTAATACAATGACTACTAATTGTAAATGTAAAATTGTAAAGTTCCACAAAAATGTCCTCTTAAGACATATTTCTTGCTTTTCTTTTAGTAGATCTTAACGATCGAGTAAATTAAGAGTTGACAAAAATAGAATTTGTCAGTAAAAGGTCAAAGAAAAGTGTACCTTAAAAGATTTTCTGTGAACTCACAGAAATTTAAGTGATTTGGCTACTGATCTCTTCATTTGGAAGGATAATGAAAAGTCACTGCAAAACAAAAGGCCTCATCTGAAATCTATAGGAGTATCTAGGCCACCAGCCTCAAATTTTCATTAGTCCTTACTTTCCCCATAAGAATACAGTAACTCCTGAAAGCCTGAATTGTAATCTTTGAAATGTATATATGCATTATAAACGTATTATGGATTTAAAAAATGCAATACTGCCAGCATTCTAATTTCAATTATCCAAGGTAGAAGACAATTTAACCTTTCAGATATAATTCCATCTCCTCCTGAATAATAGCAAGTGTGAGTCACCAAATACTTAAGCTAAAAGTCACAGACATAGCTGTAATGCAAATTGAGTAATTATTGTAATAGAGGCAGCACAGTGTAATGTGAGGATCCTGGGAAAGGCATATGGAGAATAATCTAGTAGATGGCATAATAGAAAAAGAAGAAAATCTGTGTCGGTCTACAGTATAATAGAAACGAGTTTCTAATTAAGAACATAGATAAAGAGTTGATTATGGTCAAAAATTAGGACTCTAGGTAGCATAAAATGAGGCTACATATTTATAGAGAAATAAACTGAGGAGTTTGTACTTGATATCATTAGTTGCCATCTAGACCTCCTTTTGCTGGCTGGTATATTCATCCCTCACTAGTGTGAATGTTGGCCTCCCTTTATTCCTTCATAAAACTTCTCAATATAAGTATTCCCTATTCAATGAGACCAAACTTGCCCTGGAGGATTATTCTTCTTTTCTCAGGACAAGCCCATTTCCAATGACTGGTACAATTTAGAAAGTAAATCCTGACCCTTTCATATCTTATAAAAATATTATCATAAAGTGGTAATGATATTGTGATAGAAAATAAAATCTTTTGCATAGGTATGGGAACTATCTATACAATAACAAGAGGCTATGGAAAACTAAAATGTTGAAAATAATCAGGATGACAATTGAGAAGAAAGTCATGAAATTCATGAAAGACAAATCAAAGTGGCACTCATGATGAAGTTTGCGAGCAAATACACATAAGCTGCATTCAACATGTCAACATGCCACCATGATGCGGTTGATCACTAGGTGAATCTAGGCACCAATATCAGAGAGCTATACATTTGATTGGCCTAAGACATCAACATACCAAAGGAGACCTAAATGAGAGATGAAGTTGCTATGGAGCTAGATACCTCCCAGGAAGCATGAGATCAGAAGATCTACATCAGTGGGAACAATCAAGAACAGCACCTTCTGTTCATCATTGGCCTTCAGAGTAGACTTTAAATTGTATCGAATATGCCCTCTGTAAGCACTGTATTTTCTACACACACGGTCATGAGTTAAAAGCCGTTTGAAGGAAGAAAATTCTTTAAAGTGTAATAGCAACTTGAATGTACTGACACAGTAGTATCGCTGCAAATCTACACCAGTGAATTCATATCCTTACCTAGGCTTACACAGTTCTTAGCCAAACATACATTCTTTCCTCCATCTGTCTGATGCTCATTTTATTCAATGGAATCTTGAGGTTTCTCTGAAAGCTTCGTATCAGCACACAGCTGGCTCAAGAAGTCAGTCTCATCTGCAGATTAACCGACCTCATCAACATATTCTGAAAGTGAAACTATATTTCTAAGGGAGGTATTTAATTAATTAAGCATCAATTTATATAATTTGACACTATCTGCTATCCCAGGATAACTTTTGTGTATATCATTAAGGAGGTTTTAATAAGGGAAATAAGCAAGGACTATGCTTCATATATTTCTCCATTCTCCATTTCTCCATTCAGAGTGGCCAAGGTAAATTATTTGTACAGGATGTCTTTCTTCATGCCATCAAAAATAATGTCAATATGAAATTTCTTAAAACTTGACTAATTTGTTAAAGTTAAAACAAAAGGTCTTCTAGCTTGCAAAACTAGACTATTTAGGATTTCTCTGTAGAAATATTGTTTGACCTCTCTTCCTGTGATGTTTGTCTAAATTGCTGACAGCTTTGTGATTTATAATGCAGGGGCATTTGAAATTTGGACGAAGCAAACACCTTTTATACCTAAAAATGTCTCTAGATATATGTGCATATCAAAATAAAATAAAACATTGAAGTAAATATCTAACATCAGCTTCTTTAGCATCTTTGCAAAATTTAATACAACCTTTTAAACTTCAAATACATTGACTACTGGGACATATTCCTCAACTGTATCACTTGACAAAGGCAACTTTATTAACAGTGTACATTCCAGATATATTTTAAATTATCTAATTAATTTTCAGTGTGTAGTGTGTGTGTGTGTGTGTGTGTGTGTGTGTGTGTATGTGTGTGTGTGTACAAGTGTAGGTGGTTTTAGAAGCTAGAAATATCTGATCTTGGAGCGACAGAGAGTTTTGAGCTGCCAGTTGTAGATGCTGTGAACTGAACTCTGATCCTCTGGATGAGTAATCTACTACCTGGCTTTGTGTGTCAACTTGACACAAGCTAGAGACTTCAAAGATAACGAAGCCTCAGTTGAGAAAATGTTTTCATGAAATTCAGCTGAAAGGCATTTTTTTTTCAACGATTGATCAGTGGGGAAGAATCCAGTCCATTTTGGGTGGGGCCTTCCCTGGGCTGTATGAGAAAGCTGACTGAACATGCCATATGAAGCAGAACAATAAGTAGCATTCCTCCATGGTGTCTGCATCCGCCCCTGCCTCCAGATTCCAGTCTTGTTTGAGTTTCTGTCCTGACTTCCTCCAGTGACCCATCCTCCCAACTTGCTTTTTGATCATGGTGTTTCATCACGATAATAGACACCTTGACTAAGACAGGCAGTATAATTTCTTAAGCACCAAGCCATTTCTCCAGCCCGATTCTCAAAACAGTTTTAGAAATTACATATGATTAATTTAGATTGCATTCTAGTTCACTACACATGTAATGTGAATGTTTGAAAGGCAACGCTAATTGTTCATATTGGAAAGGGCAGAGAATGATGAGTTCAGGCCATTGCTTATATTGCTTACATTGTCACACGGCTGATGCTAAGGACCTCTAGGTGTGGCAAATATATCATCAAAAATTAAAGCCTAACTAAGTATCATGTTCAGAATTTGTCATTTCCTTTGAGTACCATTACCTTTGGTTTCAAATATAAATTACAAAGAATTGGGCAAGTTCCATCTGTCACCAAATGTGTGGTGCATGTATTTATGTAAATTTTAAAATGATCATCAAAAGTGCAAAGTATTCCAACAGAAGAGAGAATGATGTAATCTTCAATTCAATAGACTCGTTACCCACCTTAGCAATTATCAACATTTAGAGACTCATATTTCAATGTAATGATAGATTATGCTACACTTATTAACTACATTTGGAGTCTGGTATTAAAAGCAGGTTCTTGGCTGTAAACTGTAGGAATGAGCAGAAAAGGATGTTATTTAAAAGAAACAAAGTCATCTATGAAAGGCTGTGTAAAAAACAATAAGCCATGAGGAACTTCTGGTGTTAGTGAAACTCTCCAAACTGCTGCTGTAAGATGGACATAGTTTTCACCGCTGCCTCAACTCACACCAAGGAATTTTGACAGAATATTATCCTTTAAGCTACTAGCTCTAGTGACATGATTGATGATATCTATATTATCTTGAAGCAGGTGTCTCCTCTTCTTGTTCTTGTATTGGAGGTATGTAGTCTTAGTTACGGTTTCTATTTCTATGAAGAGGAACCTTGACCATGAAAACTCTTATAAAGGAAATTAGTTGAGGCTACTGGCACTTTCAGACCTTTAGACCATTATTGTCACAGCAAGAAGCATGGTGCACACAGGCAACCGTAGTGCTGGAGAAGATGCTGAGAGTTGTACATCTTGATCCACAGGTGGCAGAAGGAGGCTGCTGACTTGTGCTTTGGAGACCTTAAAGCCCACTTCCACAGTTATATGGTTCCTTCAGCAAGGCCACACCTACTTGAACAAGGCAACAACTTCTAATAATGCCACTTCCTATGGGCCAAGCATGATTCTATGAGGGACATTTTTATTCAAACTACCAAATGTACTAACTGGGGCTGGATACCTCATGCTACATATTTTCTGAATTTTGACCTGTTGTGATTAGATTTAGAAGCCTTTATCTGCTTATTAAATTATATTATTTGATAAGAGTTAACAAATACATTTATTTGTGGGTATAAGGATAAGTATTTATAGTACAGTTAGAAATTATACTTGTTTAAGAAAATGGTAGGGTAGTTTCTCTTCTAGTATTTGTAATCTCTCTAGCTACGAAGTTGACTATATTTACAGTTCCAGACATAAATTCTGCCTAGTGAATGAACCTTGAGTCAGGTTAAAAAACTGTTCCTTCTAGACACGACAGGATCATAACATTATGCTTACATATACTGTACCTGAAAAGTAGCCAGAAACCTGCACTTCTAGATGAAAAACTAAAAGAAGCTTATGGCTGCCAACAGAGAGGAAGAGAGAGAGAGAGAGAGAGAGAGAGAGAGAGAGAGAGAGAGAGAGAGAGAGAGAGAAAGTGTGTTTTCTTCAGGGAAGAGTCCTTTGATAGATTACCCAATCTCTCCGTCAACCCAAAACACATGTATATATAAGCAACACTAAATAAACTCAGTAAAGTACACACACACACACACACACACACACACACACACACACACACACATTCTGGTGGTTTGAAAGAAAATGGCCCTTAGAAACTCATAAAGAGTGCTATTATTAGGAGGTGTGGCCTTCTTGGAGTAGATGTGGTTGGATTGGAGGAAGTGTGTCACTGACTGGGGGAAATCTTTGAGGTTTTAATCCCTCAAGATAGGCACAATGTGTCTCAGTCCCTTCCTGCTTTCTTCAGATCAGGATGTAGATCTTTCAGCTATTCATGATGAAAACAAACTGAACGTCTAAACTATAAGACAGTCCCAATTAAATGTTTTTCTTTGTAAGTGTTGCTATGGTCATGGTGTCTCTGCACAGCAATAAAAAACTCTAAGACAGAAGTAGGTACCAGGACTGGGATATTGCTATAATAGGCTTGCCCTTGCTTTTGTCTGGAGAAATGTGGACCTTGGATTAGAAAAGCAGTTAAATACCTTAAGTGAGGCTTAATGGGCCATAGTAGTAGGAACATAAAAGACAGTGGTACAGGGGGCAATTTGAACTGTGAAGGACCAGCTTGAAAGGTTTCAGAGGAGTGAGTGGAATATTTGTATGTGGCCTAGAAATTGTTCTTGTAATATTTTGACTAAGAATGTATGCCTTTGTCTAAAAAGTCTGCTTGGGGCTACAGTGAAGAGTTTTTAATTAATGCCATTGGCAGAGGAAATTTCAAAACAGCCTAGCACTGACTGTGTAGTTTGGTTATTAGTGTTCACACTATGAAGTTCTATAATGAAAAAGAGCAAGCTGAGCACAGAAAAATACAAAACATTTAGTAAAGGATAAAATGGGCACCAAGAAGCAGAATGCAGCAAAATCCTGTGGTCAAGGAGATGAACAGAATACAGAAAAACCTAATGTTGGATGAGCAGAAGGACAAAGTGACCTCATAGGAAGACTCCTTCCGGCAACTGTACCTGAAAAATAGCCTCAAAACTGCACTTCTAGGTGAAGAATTAAAAAGCAGTCATACACACACATGCACACGCACAAAGAGAGAGACAGAGAGAGAGAGAGAGAGAGAGAGAGAGAGAGAGAGAGAGAGAGAGAGAGAGAGAAGAGTCCTTTGATAGATTGCTCAATTCTTTGGTCAACTCGAAACACATGTATATATAAGCAACACTAAATGGACTCAGCAAAGTGCACACACACACACACACACACACAAACTACTCTAGTAGTTTGAAATAAAATGGCCCCTAAAAACTTTTAGAGATTAGCATTAATAGGAGGAGGTAAAAAGGAATTTAAACCTTTTTAGGGCTGGATGTGGTGGTCCAAGTCTTTGATCCTAGGATTCAGGAGGAATAGGCTGACAGAACTCTAAGTTTGAGGTCAGTATGTTCTTTGTTGTTGTTGTTGTTGTTGTTGTTGTTGTTGTTGTTGTTGTTGTTGTTGTTTTGAGACAGGGTTTCTCTGTGTAGTCCTGGCTGTCCTGGAACTCACTCTGTAGACCATGCTGGCCCCGAACTCAGAAATCCGCCTGCCTCTCAAGTGCTGGGATTAAAGGCGTGTGCCACCACCGCCCGGCAAGGTCAGTATGTTCTACAGACCAAGTTCTAGGACAGCCAAGCTGGGGCAGTGAAGGAAATAATTCAAAAGAAAAAACTGCTCAGCTTAAAGTCAGATGAGGGGCAATGTTTCAGCCCCAGGAAACAGTATAACTTGACAGCTTTGGTCATGTGGTTCTGGCATTTGAATCAAGGATAGAAGAAAGGAGTTATGAAATCTCTCTCTGTAAATAAGAACGGCTGCTGAAACCAGTCGTGGGTCAGAAATATTCCTGCACTGAGGCCTAGAGAGGGCATTGTGTCTTTATATAATGAAGGGAAGTATTGCCTTGGAGACATCCCAGATGTTGGAGATGCCAGAGTCATGGCATCTTGCTAAGAAAATCTGAGTACACAGTGTGAAACCAGCTGAAGAGAGAGAAATATGTTGCAGTCAACAAAGCTAAAAGGAGTTAACAATCTGAAGAGGACTTTGAGATCTGACATACAGTAGCAGTGTTCGGAGTTTACCCAGCTCGTTTTCTGTCTTGCTTTGGTCCAGTATTTCCTCACTTTGCTTTCTGCCTTCCCTTTTGGAACAGTAACATATATCCTTTGTCATTATATGTTGGAAGCATGTGATCTGCTTGGGGGATTGTAGTTAAGAATTTGCATAAGGCTCAGAAAAGGCTTTGAATTTTTGGTTTAAATTTTTTTTTTTACTTATTCAATTTTACATCCTGTTCACTGCCCCCTCCCAGTTACCCCCTCCCAGTCAGTCCTTTACTCATCCCCCTCCCTTTCTCCTCTGAGCAGGTAGGTCCTGCCCTGGGAATTCCCGCCCTGACCCTGGTACATCAAGTGTCTACAAGACTATGCATTTTCTCTTCCACTGAGGCCAGACAAAAAACCCCAGCTAGTAGAACATATCCCACAGACAGACAACAGCTTTTGGGATAGCTCCCACTCCAGTTGTTCAAGACCCACATGAAGGTCAAACTGCACATCTGCTATGTATGAATGGGGAGGCTAGTCCAGCCCATGTATGTTCTTTGGTTGGTGGTTCAGACACCAAGAGCCCAAGGCGTCCTCCTTTCTTAACTCCGTTGGTCTTCCTGTGGAGTTCTTATCCCATTCTAGGTCACCAATCCTTTCTCCTGTCTGATAAGAGCCCCCAGTCTCCACCTACTGTCTGACTGTGGGTATCTGTATCTGTCTGAGTCAGCTACTGGATGAAGTCTCTCAGAGGACAACATGTTCCTATCTGCAAACAAAACAGAGTGTTAGGGATTGGTGCTTGCCCATCAGATAGGTGGCAAGTTGGCCCTCAGTCTTTGCTCAGGATAAATTTTGTATTGAAAGTTTTGTGGGTGGGTTGGTGTCTCTATTGCTTCACTATTGCCTGGATACATGAGGTAGCCACTTCAGTTACATATCTCCAATGTAGTGGATCATAGCTAAGGTTACCCCCAATGATTCTTGAGTTCGTCCCTTATCCCAGGTTTCTGTCTCATCCTGGAGATGACACTACCTCTTCAGCCCCTTCAGTTGCAGATTTTTATGTCTCTCTAGTCATACTGATCCTGAAGCCCCATTCCTCTCACTACATCCCCTCACTCCCAGTTTCCTCCCTGAACTTTGGACTTTTAAATAGTGCTGGTGCTACGATAGACTCTGGAAACTTTTGACATTTGACTAAATGCATTTTGCATTATGATAATGGCTGCAAGCCTATGGAGACTGTGAGTAGAATGTGGTGATCTGAATAGGAGTAGCAACCATAGACTTACATATTTGAATAGTTGGTCCTTAGAGAGTGCACTATTAGGAGGTGTTGCCTTGTTGGAGTAGGTGTGTTCTTTTTCAAGGAAGTGTGTCAGTAGGAAAAATTTTTGAGGTTTCAGATGTTCAAGCTATATCCTGTATGTCTCAGTTTTTTCTTGCTGTGTTCTATTTGGAATGTTGAACTCTCTGCTACCTGTCTAGTAACATACATGCCTGCTTGCTGTCATGTTTTCCACCATTATGATAATGGACTAAACCTGGGAACCATAAGCCAATACCAAATTAATGTTTTTCTTTTTAAGAGCTGCTGTGATCATAATGCCTCACACCTTTACAGCAATAGAAATCCTAACTATATATTAAGCCATAATGTATATAGAAAATAGAAAAAAGACCTGAATACCAAAAAAGTTGGGAGGGAGCAGAGGGTAGGAGGAAGAAACAGATGGGTAAAAATAATGATGTGAATGCAGTATACACATACATAAAATTCTAAAATATATCTAAAAAGTAACATCTAGTGTACATGCATAAGCACAATGACAAACTAGGGTAGAGAAGCAGGCAGCTTGCTTTCTGAGAGGTGCTTTAAGAATCACAAAATAGGACATCCTCAAAAACAAAGGCAATGAATATGCATAATCAAAGCTGACAAATAACCATCAGACCTGGGCTGAGTATTTTACATGCATTCTTGTTCAAATTTGCCTGTGAGTTGGTTTCTATAATTATCTTCACTTCTGAGGTAAAGTAATTGAAGTCAATTAATTTTCTCAAGGTTATACAGCCAATAAATAATGAAACTTGGATCCTAATAAAGATTTCTCTGATCCAAAATTGATGTGTTATCCAGCACTTAATTTTAAATTTTAAGAACATTTACAAAAATCCTACCACAGCAAATCAAACTTATCATTTCATAATAAGGCTCCAAAGCTAAGAACATTATTAAAGTGATTTGTCCTAAGCCATATAACCAGAACTCTAGACCACCTTCAACAGATGAGACAATCTGAAAGGATTTTGATATACCATGTTGTTTGTAAGGATGCACACTGCCAATCGATCCTGGTGATGTGTGGAATTGGGTATGTTAAATTTAAAATACATCCTAAATATTAGGTGTTTTTAAATAGAGAATGTTTGAAAACTATACATGACACAGATAATATATATATATGTATATATACATATATATACACATATATATGTATATATATGTACATATATATACATATATATATATATATATATATATATACATTATATATATATATAGAACTCACCCATATGTACAGAGAGAGTGAAAGAGAGCGAATTTAGAAAAACAAAAAAGGAATGTTGGGGAAGCTTAAGCCAGGGATTAATAACAGACAAAACAGGCAACATCTCCCTGAGAAGAATACCTTGATTTGTTGTTCCAGTTGCTTGAAGACTATCTCAGACATTCTGGCTGTAAGGCACAATTCAATGAGGAATCAATACAATTTAATGATGCTCATATCCTTGAAATGATGTAGGTGTGTAGTTACACACCTCTTAATATCACCATGTTCAAGGCCACTTATATTGATCCAGGTGGAAAGGCTTATAGTGAAGACTTATGAAAATGGGGCTGGGGGATAGCAAATTATAGGAAAATATTTTTTAACTCTAAACTTCTCTCTTTCTTTCTCTCTCTGTCTCTCTCTCTGTGTCTCTCTCCATCTCTCTGTCTCTCTGTCTCTCTGTCTCTCTGTCTCTCTGTCTCTCTCTCTCTCTCTCTCTCTCTCTCTATATATATATATATATATATATATATTCATCTCTCTCTCTCTCTCTCTCTCTCTCTATATATATATATATATTCATATACATAAACCTACACACAAAAACACATACACATACATGTATAGTTTGTGTTCTAGGAGGATAAATAATTGAATGAAATGAAAAAAAGTAAAAGTATTTTTTAATGACTACTTTCTTATTTACTTACATTTTTATTAGGTATTCATATATTTCATTTCTTCAGTCCTTTGGGAACTTCCCTAGGAAGGAAGTATTTTTATAAATAGAATGCTAGGTAGAAATGCAATAAAGCCTCTGGGAAAATGACTCCATCATGCCATCATATGAAATGTTGATACTTAAAATGGAACACTTGTATATGAAATATCCATTGTTCTACATATTCCTCTCTTAATATTTTACAGTGTAGTAATTTAAAAATAAGGTGTACATATGTGTTTGTTTGTTTTGTTTGTTGGCTTTGGTTTCCAGCGAGGTGGTATATTTTTGTCCAAAGTCACAAAATTTGTAGTTTGTGTTCTGTTGTGATGCTCTCTACTGGGGTGTTAATCTTAGTTGTGTAAGACTATTTGGTTCAAGAAACTTATTGACTTACTACTTACTTTGATATAATTATTTAAACAAATGACCAATACTAATATTTTCACATAAGAGATGCTATCACCAATTTTGTCTCTCTGTGTCTCTGTCTATATCTGTCTATCTGTCTATCTGTCTGTCTGTCTGTCTGTCTGTCTATCTGTCTGCCTCTATATCTCTTTCTCACAGTGGGTCTCTGTATTTGCTCCCATCTGCTGCAAGAGTAAACTTCTCTTGTAATGGCTGAATAAGGCACTGATCTATGAGAATAGCAAAATAGCATTTGTAATCATTTTATCAGTACTTTTTTTTTTTTTTAGACCAGTGGTATTTGATTTTATTCTAGGTCTCTGAATTATCTATTCTCTGGTTCTTGGTCACTCAACAGGAGTCAAGAATGGATTTTATCTTGTCGAATTTGTGGCTGTGCTGATGTTTGCAGTTCTCTTTTGGTAGCCTGCAGAATACCTTCCTATACCATAGACACTAGAATATACGGGTGAAGATTCTAGGTGGGCAAAAGGTCACCTTCTCCATGTTCAGTGCGTTGTGGAGGCATTGTTTATAACAATAGGGTCATGTTCTCAGTTTGTAGAGAGCAACCTACTGTCTTAGCAACAGCATGAGTTGTTTTAGGAATTCCCTGGGTTCCCTTTGGCCACATATAAATTGGATGTAACCCAGTCCAGGTACTAAAAGCTTCATTTGGTAACAAGAGGTGGAGCGTTGGGACTATATCTTCCTCATTATTGGATTCTTTATTAGGATTATCTTCATATATTTTAGGAGGTTTGACTGCACTAGGTTTCCACAGAACACCTCAAATATCCCTGAATTCTAGCTGTCTCTCCCTGTCTTCTCTCACCTTCCCCTCATAATCCTCTCATTCCAGTCCCTCCTGCCCTCAGTCTACCCATAAAATCTATACTATTTTCCCTTCCAGGTAGATCCATATGTTCCTTTCAGCATCCCAAACCTCTCCAGATCTACAGATCCAGGTCTACAGATTCTACAGGGTATAACCTATAGAATCTGTATTTATAGATGGTGTGTATTCACCATATATATATATATATATATATATATATATATACACACACACATATAGAATCTGTATTCATAGATGGTATATATTCACCATATATATCATATATATCATATTCATACATATATATCATATATATCTATATGTATTTATGTACATATATATCATTTAAACATATATGTATATACATATATATACCGTTTACATATATACACACATATGATATATATATATATATATACAAACAATATGCATATATACATACCATATATATCATAATTATCTTTCTGGGTCTAGGTTACTTTACTCAGAATGATTTTGTCTAGTTGAGTCCACATGGCTGCAAAGTTCATGATGTTGGTTTTTAAAGAGCTGAATAATATTCTATTGTGAAAATGTTCTATATTTTTGTTTTCAATTTGTTGTTGAGAAACATCTAGTTTGTTTAAAGCTCCTGCCTACTGGGAATAGAGTAGCAATGAACATGGTTGAGTAAATGTCCTTGTTGCAGGGTGAAGCATCCTTTATGTATATACTAGGAATGTTACAGCTGGACCTTGGAGTAAATAAATTCTTACATTTCTGAGGAAAAGTAAGCCATACTGATTTCCATAGAGGCTGTCTCCACCCTCACCAGCAATAGATGAGTGTTCCCCTTATTTCACATCCTTGCTAGAATGAGCTGTCACTAGTGTTATTGAAGTAGTTTTATTTGCATTTTCTTGATGGCTAGGTGTGGTGAACATTTCTGTATGTGTTTCTCAGCCATTTGAGTTTTTTCTATTGAGAAATCTCTTTAGATCTGTGGCCCATTTTAAATTAGATCATTTGGTTTAAATTGTTGAAATGACACCTTTTCCAATAGCTTCAAATATAAATTATATTGGGGTAATTCTAATCAAGCAAGTGAAAGACTTATGTTATTTAAAACTTCAATTCCAGCCGGGCAGTGGTGGCACACGCCTTTAATCCCAGCACTTGGGAGGCAGAGGCAGGTGGATATCTGAGTTCAAGGCCAGCCTGGTCTACAGAGTGAGTTCCAGGACAGCCAGGGATACACAGAGAAACCCTGTCTCAAAAAACAAACAAACAAACAAAAAAACAAAACAAAATAAAACAAAAAACCTTCAATTCCTTAAAGAAATAAATTAAGGAAGATATAACATGATGAAAAGATCTCCCATCGTCATGGATAGGGAGGATTAACAAAGTAAAAATGACTATCCTACCTAAAGCAATCAGATTCAATGCAATCCCCATCAAAATCTCAACACAATTCTCATTGATCTTGAAAGGATATTTCTCAACTTACTTGGAAAAAACCAAACCGAACCAAACCAAACCAAACAAAACAGGATAGCTAAAACAATCCTGAACAATAAAAAAAAAAAAAAAAAAAAAAAAAAAACCCTGGACCATTACCTATTCCAAGATGTGCTACAGATCTATAGTAATAAAAATCCTCATGGTATTGCCATAAAACCAGACATGTCAATCAATGGAAAAGACTTGAAGAACCATATAAAAATTTGCACACCTATCGATACCTACTTTTTTATTTAAAAAATGGGTATATATATTAGGCTCCTGTCAGCATGCCCTTCTCAGGGTCCATAACAGTGTCTGGGTTTGGTGACCTTATATGGGATGGTTTCCCAGGTGGAACAGTCTCTGCATGGCCTTTCCTTCAGTCTCTGCTCCACACTTTATCTCCATATTTCTTCCCATGAGTATTTTGTTCCCCCTTCTAAGGACTGAAGCATCCACACTTCGGTCTTCCTTCTTTTTGAGTTTCATGTGGTCTATGAATTGTATCTTGGATATTCTGTGCTTTTGGGCTAATATCCACTTGTCAGTGACAGACATACTGTGGTCTGCTTCTCTACAAGCAAAGTTTGCTTTTAGCAACAGCTTCTCATTCCACGCCCCTACTGTCCTACAGCTAGCATTTTAAGTGCACTGCGGCTGTCAATGACTTTAAGGGAAAGTCTTTTCTTCTACCCTTTGAATTTCATGTTTGTGGGTCCTACAGATACTGCTTCTTTCCCCTGAAACAAATTTCAGGAGAGAAAGCCAACAAATTTCATGACATAAACTATGAAGTAGTTGCAATTTCAGTGGATACCCACTTCAAGCCACTGAAGTGACTTGAAGACCCAGATAAAAATTTGCACACCTATGAATACCTAATTTTTTTATTTTAAAAAATGGTGGGAATAAACACTGGAAGAAAGATAACTTCTTCAACAAATGATACCTTCCAAAGAAAAATGGTGGATTGGGCCAATTGAACATCATGCTGTTGTGGGATTTTACTAAGCAAGGAGCCCGAGACTGTGAAGTGCTGTTGGAAGGTGCTGGTATTGCACTCAGAGACCTCTTCACTATTGACCTTAATAGTGTCATCAAGCGCCTGAGTGTCAAGGACCTCATGTGGGCTGCAGTGTAGAAAAAAACACTCCATTTACTGCAAGTGTTTGTAGAAACCCTTGGAAAATCTGCCCAGCCAACTGGATATCAGAGACTTCTACATTCAAGCCAAGCCCAACAGCTTCCAAAGAATACATTGAGAAGGCCCATCAGTAGGCCATCCCATGTCTGCTTTTCACACAAAGCTTCTCATACCAGAAAAGAACTTCACCTGGAATCCTTCCAATGCCCTGAAGATTAGTTATAGAATGGCTAAATCACATCATGCTTGTGTTTATAAATACTGTTTCACAGGCTTTATAATTTTAAGATGGGCTTTGACTCTCTAAAAGTGGCTACCTGCTTCCATAGCTGTCCTTTCTAGGGACTTCTCAATGGCTGACCAGTTAGTTCTCCAGGAGTGCTTGATACCCAAGTTCTAGGATCATGTCTTCAAAGGGAAAGCATTCTTCCACTTAGCCCAACCTGAACCTTGGTCTACAATGAAGTAGCACACACCTTCAACACTTAATGAAAGCTTCTGATCAATGTTCTGAAATTTCAAGTTGAATTTCTGTATATTACACTGAATTTCCTATTATTTTTCTTATTGTATTCATATTGAACTCAGAGGGCCCCTGTGTGTTCTGAGGTATTGATGAAGTATAATCATGAAGAACTGTTTCTATTCCAGAAGTTGCATTTTTAAAACACCATAATCATTTTCTTTCTTCGAGTGCTGGATGTATAGGATAAAAATAAACATTAAAATATTTACATTTTTGAATCAAAAAACCAAATTCACTAAAACAATTCTGTATCGGTCTATCCATCTATGTGTCTATCATTTATTTATATTTTTTCAGTGGATTCTCTTCTTTTTCCTAGGAATTAGAATGACTAAATAGACTGGCATTCTTATTAATGTCATTTTTATTAATATATTAATTTTTCCAGATCAAGTAGATAAACTTGTTAGCAGGAATATTGATTATGTTAATTCAATTTTTACATCTTATTTAATAGTTCTTTTTTTTTAAACTGTATACTATCATGGCAGCAATAGTGGCTATATTAATCTTGTCACTGTCCCAAATACAGTGCTTCAATTCTGTGCATTATGTTTTGAATTCCTACAGTAATTTTTAGGTGTTGAAAAAACTCATCTATATGTACATGAAGTATAGTTTTAATATTTAGGGTATGCATTCTAAATTTTATCAAATATTCTTATCAGGAATATAATGAAATATACTTAGCATAACTTATGTAAATAAATTTCCTAGTTGAACAGTATTTTTAGTTCTTAAATATAATTTCCTAGTAAAATAGATCAAAGGTAGTTTTAGATAAATTTTCTAGCAGTGGTTTAAAAGGAAATATTTTATTACATGTCACATTAGATTTACACATTTTCAGGACTTTTCTGAATAAGGAGGACTTCTGGTATTTGTTTCAAACTTATCAAAGTAAATTTTCGAAGAATACTATAGCACGGTGGTTCTCAGTCTTTCTAATGGCTTTAATACAGTTCTTCACATTGAAATAATTCCCAACCACTAAATTATTTTCATTGCTACTTCATAACTGGAATTTTCTACTACTATGAATGATGATGTGTAGAATATCTGTATAATGTCTCTGTGAAAGGGTCATTCGATCCCTAAAGGGGCCATGAAGCACAGGTTGAGAACCATTGCTATAACACATTGGGTAGTATCTAAGTAACATATAGCACATGCCCCTTTCCTATTTCACATCAATTACTGTCAAACCACAGGACAGACTGTGAAGAATTTTGCTTTAGGGAGTAAGGTCACTTTTAAAGTAGATTCCCACCTTGTTTTATAATTTAAATAATTTCTATTTTACCCGTTGTTCTCATTACTGTTTCAGCATTTTCCACTCTTGTAGAACACTTCGCCTTTAATAATGTGATTTATTTTTCAATTATTTGCTTTGCTAGACTTATGGAAACTTCTCATCTTGATTGGTGTTTCATTTTTCTTCTGATGTTATCTAGTTTGTATGTTCTCTCCATTCAGTTTCTATCAATGAATTAAAGTTACATAGTTTTAACTTCTGTATATTTTTATAATAGACCTTATTATCAGGTACTACAACATTAGGATAATTTTTGTAGTTTGTTTACAAAATGTATATTGATTTTGATAATATGTATGATGTTATATTTCCTAATAATATATTATCATAAGACAATTATTTGATTATTGATACCTCTAAATTATTCTATGATGTAAATGCTTTGTCTATTTTTCAGTAGATTAATTTCTATGTATTTATGCTTTATTGTAAAATAGCATTATATTTTACTGACTTCAAATTTGTTTTCTAAAATTCTGAATAGTGTCACTTATTGGTTACTATAAAATTCATATGTTTTATCATATTACCATAGTATAATAAGTTAGCAATATTTGGCTTATTCTAATCCTCTGAAAAAGTTATCACCAAGATTACTGACATTTCTTCCTCTAGTCTTGAAGAATTAATCAGAGTTGCTGTTTGAGCTGGGGCTCGAGGCTTTCCACTATCGGAAGGGTAGTAAGGATGTACTTAAGTTATTTGACAAGTTTAGAAAGATCCAGAGCTTTGGCTTTGTTCTTCTTTAAAGCTTATTAGATGTCCTTCTTTCAGTATTTTGCTCCTTTTCCTGTAAATTGTCTGGTTATGGGAGAATGCATTATATGTTATCTCATAATTCCACTGAATACATAAGATTTCATTTTACCAACCCTTTTATTTATTTATCAATTTGTGTTTTCTATCTTATTCCTTAACATTTTAAAGAAGTAATATTAGTAATCTTTTTAGGTAAATCAGCTCTTTATTGATTTGTTTTATGTGAGACAGATAAAAGGAAAACTAATTTCAGTTATTACAGCTATTACTCGTCTTCTCTGAGTTCTGCCCTTATTATTTTGAGTTCTTAAAACAAAAAGTGTAGAAAACCCAATCCAGCTGATCTTTTTTCAACATTTACAAAACATTGAGATTATAATATCATTACATCATGTAATGTTTCCTGTTCCTCCTTTCAAACCTGCTCATGTATCATCCCTTATCTCTTTCAAATTCATGGCCTTTTTGTATTAACTGACATTACATGCATATCTGTTTTTCCTAATTATAAGCTACTAAATCTTCATGGTGTTACTTGTATGAATGTTCCAGGGCTCCCCCTGTGCTGACCTCAGTATGTTTCTTGTCCCTGTTCAGCTCGGGTTTTAGGCAGTCATTTCTCTAACACTCTTGGGTGTAGCATCTGACATTACTAGAAATAGCAATCTCACAGCAAGCTTCCTGATCCTCTGGCACTTGTACATTTTCTCTGTCTTTTCTTCCATAATGTTCCTTGAGCCTTGTGTACAGGGGTTGTTTTGTAGATGCATCCACGACTCAACTCTCCATTTGGATTGCCTGTGGTTTTCTGTAGTGATCTCTATCTGCTAAGATGTTTCAGCTACTCCTTTTAAAACACATTCAACGTAAAGGTGTAAAAAATGGTAGTGTAGTTGGGATGGTGGTGACAAAATTGACCTGTACTATCTTACTCATAGGGAGTCTCTATGTGTGTGATTTGTTAACTGTGGCATTCAAAAACCTCAGTGATACTAATAATAAAAACTCAAAGAATAAAATATAAGACAATTCTTTTCCAATTTCTCCATCAGATTAGAATGTTAGTAAGAAAAAGTATTAAATAAATAACTGTATTTAGATTACTAAAAGCAAAGTGAGTCTATGAAGAATTTTAAGGTTTTAAGTAAGTAGCTTCACTCTTAACTGAATCCCACTTATATGTTTATTTAAATTTTTTTCATTTTTTTCTCTCTTCTTTAGCTGACACATTCATGAGAATCATATTGTTCCTGATAGTGGCTGATGTATATTTTTATCTGTTATTGTAGTGTAGCTTCATCATGTCAGAGACTGTGGGTTGAACAATTTTAATGTTTCAATAAATTCTTTGAACAGCAATGCAGCCAATTTGGGAAAATGTTCTATACTCAAAAGAAAGGAATGTGTCGTCTGGCATTCATTCTGTTGCAGTTTTTACGTATCTGCTTAGGTCAGATGGTGAATTGTGCTATTTTGATCTCACAGATAGTCTCTTAACTGTCTATGTGTTTTGACAGTTTCTGAAACAAGCATGTTGACTTTCCATGTACAATTATGATGTATCCTAGTCCTTGGCTTTTGTTTGCAGTGCATGACAACTGCATTTCTGACTAATCACTTGGAACATAATGAGATATGTTCCTTTGTGATCTCTGCCTTACTGTAATTTTTCTTTGTCTTTCATTGGAAGCATACTTTCTCTAGCAATATAGCTGTATTAGCTTCCATTTTTTTTAAGTTAACTCAAATCATTTCTTTGGTCTTTTCAACTGCATGTTATATTTATGATATATTTGTTTTAGGTGGCATATTATTTTTATACCAAAATTTATATACAGAATTTTCCACTGAACCTAGAACTCATTGATTCAAATAGGTTGAGTGGTTAGTGAGTTCCAAGGATCTATCTGACTCTGTGTTCAGGATGCCAGAATTAAAGGTAAGTGCACTGATTTCCTTATTTAAACCATATTAAACCACTGAAAAGAATGCTAGTTTGTGAATAAATGTCACAAATTGCACATGTATTCATTCTATACTCCAAGACAGAGCACCCACAATTGCCAAATAGCTTAATGACCAGCTTCCAAGATAGAACAAAGCTGGAGTTAAAACACTGTTATTTTAAAAGGTTTGGGTAGATGGTGAAGAAGAGGGCTCTGCTCTTACCTATAATTTATTAGGACAAAAACTAGAAATTATAGTCTAAAAGGAAGAATAAAGGTTTTTTTTATCTCACTGTAGTTTCCTTTCTTTCAAAGCTCATCTTTTTTCTGATATGGAGAGAAGGGTAGTATCTATTCTGATGCTACATTTTTGAACTTTAGATTGCATATGTAGAATGGGTAGGACTGCAAGATTTTTTTTGGAAAGCTAAATGACACTGTTCAAATATTTTCTGATTTTATTTACTAGATGAAACAATTTGTGATATAATCAGTGTTCAACTTAACTTCTAATGCTGTTCTGGGTGCAGCACACTGATTCACAGTTTAACTACTGCCTTTGAGACTGAAGTGTATTACCAACTTAATCAGTATGCACAGTTTGTACCACAAATGTGCAAGTGCAGTGTATGTGCTGCACAATTAAGTATTATTAATCTCTAAAACAGTACCACAGACATATCTTCATATTCCAAAAAATGCTCTCTATTTTGAAAGAGTCTTTTTCTTCTTTATTTCTTATATGGATTCTTCCCTTAAGCTCAACTAAAGTGCTCCATGGCAAGCTGCTTTTCTATGTTGTCAGCTCATCTCTACACTCAGTTAGCCTATTCTGGTTATCACTCTTCTGCTTCCTTTCTTATACCCCAGTTCCAATTTAAATCAATGTTTGTTAGTTAAATTTTTTCTTCAAAACCATCATTGAAAAATATATTTTATTTCTTCTTTCTCTCTTACCTTCATTTTCTCCTCCCCCTTCTCTCCAATCCCCTTTCTTCTCTTATTTGCATAAGAGGGATGGTTCTTGAAGGCAAGAGTCCATAGAAGACATGGAGGCATACAGTGCTGCTGTTTTGACAAAGTGTGGAATTAGATACACATAGTGGGGGAGATGTCTACCAGGTGTGAAGTTAGAAGACTGATCAGTTAAATGAATAAGGATGGGATTTATAAACTCATGAGGGGCATTGGCTATGTTTTCCTATAAAATGTAAATTCTTTGGTAAGAAATTTTAGTAAGTTACATATAAGTAGTTAAAAAAAACTATCTTCTATGTTTTAGTTCACTCCTCTGAGAGAATCTCAAAATAAAGCACTGAGATAACCATAAGATAATCTAATACACGATTTTAGATTCTAAACAGCTTCCCAGAGATGGAAACCATTGTTCTTTGAGAAAGAGCTGATTCCAGATTTTTGAAAGGAAAGTACAAGATGAGCTCGAGAATGTTTCCAAGAAATGTGAAGACCATCGTGTTCTAAGACTATATGTGCAGAGCACACTTCTGACAAACTTAAAGATTTATGACAGTTTGGGAAACTTTCTCATGGATCTGGAGGTCACTGTGCTCTGATGGGTGGTTATTGTCTTAGATGCTCAAACAATTATTAAAAAACAAGGCTAGTACTAGAATCATTTATAGATGACCACTTCATGCTGGCTGTTGAGGAGAAGTTCAGACTTGAGATCAGCTTGAGATTATTACTGAGTAATTTTTGCATTTTGAATTGAAGTACTCAGAT
Source organism: Arvicanthis niloticus (assembly GCF_011762505.2). NCBI lineage: Eukaryota > Metazoa > Chordata > Mammalia > Rodentia > Muridae > Arvicanthis > Arvicanthis niloticus. The sequence goes on along the minus strand of NC_047669.1, from coordinate 36,607,472 downwards.
AACAAGCCTTTCAAGAGTATAAGGCATAGACAAAGAGGTTTCTTAAGAAACAGCTTGAAAGTAATGTAGTTTTGACTGCTGTTATTTCATTTGTTACTAAAGACAAAACAAATGTCATCGATGAATGAGATTACACAGCTATGTCTATGTGTATATGTAGACATGTACATTGTATATGTCTACCAGGAAGGGTGGGATGATAGGCACCACAGATTGTTTTCAGAGCCTATGATTCACTTGCCCCCACAGGCACGGAAGAGGTAGCAGAAGAATTGCATGAGCCAGAGTATCAAAAAATTTTCTGTGAGATATATATCTCTTAGTAACACCCATAAAGTCTCATCAAGATGAATATCTAAACATGAGAGGAGCAAGGATAACATCAATAGACATTCTAAAATGAATAGAGAAAACTCCTCAAGGCTTTACCACACAAAAGAACTACAGGCAACTAAAGAATGCTGAGAGTGAGAGAACTAGTCTTACTCAGAAGAACACAACAATTAGCTATAATAACAAATGTTCAGTCCCTGAAAAATGCATGCAAGTAACATTACACTGAGCAGGCTATATTTAGGAACATACATACATACAGACATACATACAGACATACATACATACAGACAGACAAACAGACATTTATATCTATCTTCTCCTCTCTCTCTCTCTCTCTCTCTCTCTCTCTCTCTCTATATATATATATATATATATATATATATATACACAATATATATATATATACACAATGAAGAAGGACATGAATTTCAAGTAGAACATAAAGTTGTACTTGGGAGGGATTGGAGAGAGGGAGTAAAGAAAGGGGGATAAATATTGCAAGTATATCATAATCTGAAAAAATAAAATATATGTAAAAAAGTACATATCTAGTCTATCTGTCTATTAAATCCAGTACAAAATGATATCAGGCTTAGAGACTTTAGGTTGATATGAAGATGCAGAAAAATCTTGTGATTATAGCTCCTTGGTGACATTTCTTAAAGTTATATTCTTTAGCACTACAAACATTAGTTCAGGTAAGATGTGAAATTAATTTGCTGAATGACCTAGTGTTACAATGCCTTAGGCACATATGGTAAGGTGAATGGCAAAGCATTGTGGGTTAACTATAATGTAGTTAGGAATCTCTAAGAAAAAAATCATGCAATTATATAAACTGCAAACATAAAAAAATTAGAAGATAGAACACTGGACAAATATAACTTTTGTATAAGACTTCATTGTGAATATTTTAACATATGCAGGTCACATAGTGTCTGTCATAGCCTTTTTCTTTCCAATCTGTTCTTTTTATGAAACTTTAAAAACATGAATGGCATTCTGGGTTTGCACATCATTTAAAAATATGCCATGAACCAGACTTGATATTTAGGTCATAGGCTTCCCCTTTGTGCTACATTAATAATTAATATATACCAGAAATTTGAAATATATATATATATATATATATCAACTTTAATAGTGTGCACATTAAAATAGCAATTTCAGAGTGTTTATGAGCACATTTTAGCTTTCATATTCTTTGTTCTATATAAGACATGTAATTTTAAATATATATGTATGTATATGTATACACACACATGCAAAAAGAGAGAGATGGAAAATATACTAGGCTATGAGTCTCAACTCAGATTATGGGTTATAGAAACTCTAAAATTTATATATGACAATTGCACAAAAAAGTGTTTCTTCTGTTTGTCATTGTTGTTACTGTTTTATAGTGAACAGAAAAGTCAAACGTGAGGGTAATAACATTCTAATATCACGCACAACCATAACATTTCCTGGGATGCACAGATTTCTCCAGTGCACATAATTTGCTTGCATACTACTCCCTGCTTAGATACTAAATATTTCATTGTAACTGCTGGGGGCTGTTCATTTACTGTGCGGTCTGCTGAGGAAGCAGATGCAAATTGTGCTTGGTCATCAGACTCCTGGACTTTCTAATGGACAAACTATAAAAGTTATTCATGTGGAGACTCGTGTTCTCCCTGTTTGTTACTGAACCTGAAGTTAGCTGGCAATGGACTGAGTTTTCTTTGAGCTTCAAAAGCTAAAGTTGTAGAAGGAATGCTTTTGCAAGTTGTCTATGTAGATGAAAATAAATGAATGACAATTACATATTGGAGGTTTCAAGAAAGTTAGACGTTCTATCTAGGAAAAGTCTTGCCCCTGGGGGGAGGGATGAGGCAGCTGAGCAATAGTGAATACAGCAGCCCTTACTTGGTATTAAATCAAAGCATGATATATTTTCTCCCGAGGTGAAATTGCATTGTGGTTATGAGCCTGGGTTTTGGAGACTGAACATCTGGAGTTCCACAACTTCGCTGTGTAGGAGAAAAATAGCAAATTCTGCAGATTTTTGTTCCTTTTATTTTCTCATCTTTAAAGCAGGGGAAACAATGGGGTTTTGAGAGCACCATATCAACTAATCTCTGAAAGCCTGTTAGAACACCTGGAACAAAATAAATGCTTAATAAATCTCTTCTTACTTACAGTTTTAAAACTGGAAAGTCTGAGTTGACAGAGTATTTGCAATGTAAAAATAACAACCAAATTCTAAGACAATTTACTAATTAGATATGAACAAATGAACATTTTCTAAAAATGAGACAATCACAAGCAGGTTTATAAAAATAGACTCAATATTACATATCATTAAGAGCTTGCAGACTAAAACCATAGAGAGTTAGTGTCTCACACCTATTTTCATTCTTATTGAATATATATATTCAATAATATATATATTTAGCATATATATATATATATATGGGCTAAACAACAATGAATAGCATCTACTTCTAGTGATCTTGTAATGAAATAAGAAGTAGTATGGATAGGTAGTTCAGAGATTAATCATGTTTGTTGCTTTTCCTGAGGACATAAGTCTCCTCCATGTCAGGTGGCTTACAACTTATTCCAGGAGATACAACACCTTATTCTAGTTGCATGGATGCCTGCACACACATGGCAAATGCTCACATAAACACACACACATACAATAAGAAAACTAATTTGTTTTATAAATGAAAAGCTTAATCCCTAGATGTAATGAAAATATCAGCAATGTCTTTGATATAGGAAGAGAAGGATTTAGGGATAGAGGAAACAGTTACAAAGCCAATGGTTTCTGTCACTGCTAGCAGGGACAAAATGTTAGCACTGCCTTCCAGGAATATGCAGTCTTGAAGATGACAGAAAGTGCACTAATGCAAGAAAAAGAAAGAAAGGAAAAGAAGCAGAGAGAAAGAAAAGGAAAAAGATGATGCATGCTTGCAGAAAAATAATTTTCTAGCCAATTAAATTGTTCTTTTGAAAGTTCAGAGGGAATTAAACTGTCAAAGTCAGATGAACCATTGGGACTAATCATATCATATAAAAGCACAAAAACTTGCTGATGGGGTCTACCTATGAATGCCAAAGAAAGAAACTGTTTGAGAAGCAAAGGCACAGCCCAGCTTGCCAGTATTAGATATCTATGCTTATGAGAACAGTTAAATCCGCCCTGATAATATCAGTATCCATGAAGCTGTGTTTCACTTAGTGGGCGGTGGAAATTCATTAGATATTTTCAGCAATCATCACTGCATTTGACCCTTTCCTTGAGCTCTTAAAAAGGTCTGGGATGCAGAGATGGGAATGGGCAATGAAGCTCATGATTGAACAAGCTGAAATATGAGTTTGCTTTAGTCCACAAAGTACTCCAGGCATCAGCTTAGAAGTACATAAATTTTCTGTCCTTGGAACATGCAACATGTGTCATACGTCAAAATAGTAATACAGAAATAAAGAAGGAAGAGTGATGTGAAGGAAGTCATTGAAACTTTTACTTCTTAGATGCTATCATAATTGTTCTATTCTATGTAAAGTACATTGCTTTCTGTAGAAATTTTATAAAAGCCATACTTTTTTAGTATCACTGCACAGATGTCAAGGTACTAGACTACAGCATTTAATAATTTATTAGGGACATAAGTCATAGTTTTGAACCAAGAATATCACTTTACTGATATAACAATAGGGGTGAAAGCAGTTTTGTAGTTTAAACAGAAACCTAATTTTAGGGCAAAGTATCAAAGTCTCTCAGATTATGTCATGATTTGAATTGACTTTTATGTTCTATTTTCTATTTATAAGAATTGCTCCTCGTAAATGAAAGATCTAATAAAAAAATATATATATAAAAAAAAGAATTGCTCCTAATTCAGTATTATTTTATCATATATTTTGAATTTGTCTATACTTTTGTCCAAGGAATTATTAGATGAATGCATAATATTATTAACCTAAATACAAACTAGCATCCTTACTGTGGCAGGTGGCAACTTAAACAAATGCAAGTGAAACAAGGTTATTTTTTTAACCCTCTGCCTCACAAAGAGATAAAAAGAGTAACAAGTATTAAAGTGATGTTAAAAACAAATTAGCACTAAAGTTTGTCCTTCCCTTTGATAAATGTAGAACGTTTGAAAAGTAATGTAACAGGAAATAACTTTTTTGCTACATACTCTATTAATGCTTCTCTGTGTGCCAACTAAAATTGTATCCCTTGTAGTTTAAAAATATGAGCACACAGGAATCTTTAGAACAGTCTTCTGCCTTTAATTAGAATGTTGACAGTCCCAGAGTTTGAGAGCAGTGCACATGCTTTATCAATGAGCTATATTCCTGATCCTACCAGAAATTTTACCCAAAGATATATATATATATATATATATATATATATATATATATATATATATATATATATATTTGCTTAGTTTTAACTTATTGATAAAAGAGAATAGTGCAATCATATGTTGACTAGTATGTTGATAAGAAACCATTCAGTTTCAGGCAGGAGTCTAAATCTTAGGCTAGAACAAAGAAGTAAGCTTCAGGCATGAAAATGACGTGGACCAGGACAGGAAATTAGGCTCAGATACTTTGGTCATCCTGATAAACCATTAGAAACAGTGATCACCGAAATGTTCGTGGGACTTTGTTTATTGCTTTGCATGTTCCTTGACTATTTGCATCTATTGTATTGCTAGTTCCTCAACCTAGAACTGACCTTAATACTGGCATGTAATTAAAATGGTATAAAAGCAGATTTGGAAAAAAATTTAAAAAATAAATAAATAAATAAATAAATAAATAAATAAATAAATACTACTGGCTAGCTCTCAGTCTTATTGTATGTGGCTAAGCAAGAAAAGTTACATGCAGTAGGCAGTAATATGAGGAAGAGATGCTATAGAATTTATGCAGTTTATGAGGCTAAAAGTAGCACAGCTTGACTCACAGATTCACAGAAGTATCTAAAGGTTAGGAATGCAACATGTTCCTATCAATGTAAAGAAACTTAAGGTCTCTGCAGTGAATGTCTACAGTTTAAAATAAATAGAAAAAAAAAAGCCAGTCTAATAAGGAGACTACTGGTACATCCTAAGAAGTAAAATTCAAAGAGTAAACAATGCAACTCAAGGGGGGGGGTTGGTTTCAGAAAGCAATGACTTTGAGAAGATTATGTAGTTTGATATGCATGATTTTGCTGATAGTGACGGGGGCAGGAACATGTTTAATAACAGGTGAAATACTGAATGAGCTGCCTATTTGAAGACTCTGTGGGATATATAGTATAGAAAACAAAAATGAAGAAAGAGAGAGAGAGACAGAGAGAGAGAGAGGCACAAGATCATAATGTATTAGATAAGAACAAGCTGTAAACAATGCAGATGTCCCTCAACAGAGGAATGGATACAGGAAATGTGGTACATTTATACAATAGCTGAGTATTACTCAGCTATTAAAAACAACGACTTCATAAAATTTGCAGACAAATGGATGAAACTTGAAAATATCATCCTGAGTGAGGTAACCCAGTCACAAAAGAACACACATGGTATGCACTCACTGATGAGTGGATATTAGCTCAAATGCTCAGAACACTCAAGATTCAATTCACAGACTATATGAAGCTCAAGAAGAAGGAAGACCAAAGTGTGGATGCTTCAGTGTTTCTTAAAAGAAGGAACAAAATACTCACAGGAGGAAATATGGAGACAAAGTGTGGAGCAGAGACTGAAGGAAAGGTTATCCAGAGACTGCCCCACCTGGGGCTCCATCCGATATACAGTCAAACCCAGGCACGTCAAACCCAGACAATACTGCGGATGCCAGGAAGTGCTTGCTGACAGGAGCCTGATATGGCTGTCTTCTAAGAGGCTCTGCCAGAGCCTGACAAATACAGAGGCAGATGCTCACAACCAACCATTGGACTGAGTGCAGGGTTCCTGATGGAGGAATTGGAGAAGGGGTTGATGGAGCTGAGTGGGATTGCAGCCCCATAGGGGGAGAAACAGTGTCAACTGGCCAGATGCCCTAGAGCTTCTGGGGACTGGACCACCAACCACAGAGTACACATGGAGGGACTCATGGCTCCAGCCACATATGTGGCAGAGGATCGCCTTATTGGATATAACTGAAAGCAGAGGCCCTTGGGCCTGAAGGGTTTTGATTGCCCCAGTGTAGGGGAATGCCAGGGCAGGAAGGCAGGGGTGGGTGGGTGGGTTGTGGAGCACCCTCATAGAGGGAGGGGGAGGTGGTATGTGGTAGGGTGTTCTGGAGAGGAGACCTGGGAACTGGCTAACATTTGAAATGTAAATAAAGAAAATAATCAATAAATTTTTTTTAAAAGAAGATTATAGACTTCCTGCAGCTGTTGATGGTGGTATGACTAGTACCTAGTGCATCTGGGTATGAGTGAGAACAGAAAGAATTATAATACAATTCAACCTTGGAACCATAAATGGAAAGAGGAGTTGAAAGCAAGACAGGGATCTTTAGGACTCAAAGTCCTTAATAAATGGTCTAGAAAACTGAAAAAGATCAAAGTATTGTATCTGACACTAGTCACATTAGTGTCCTTAGAATACACAACATTGAAGGCAAAAATAGATTTAGAAAATAATAAAGAGAGTGGTAAGGCTGATAGCACAAACAAGCATGCCTACTTACTCTTTGAATCAGAATAATAACATTTATGTACCTTATGAGAAGATATTAAGATACAATTATACATTTCTTTTTAATCTTATAGCATTCATGTAAACATGCAATATGTTACCATTTACATATCTCTTCATTCAGCTGACATTCATTAAGTGCCCACTGCATGTTTCTCAAGCTACAAATTACAATATGGTAAAGTATCCTATCATTCTGCCTTACAGGAAGACCACTCTGAATAGCACCAACGTAGAATAAACAATTAAATACAAAGGAAGTGTCTCAAACATGGAAAGAGAATTTAATTCTGCTTGCAGAAGTAAGGAATAACTTCATGATGCAATACTCTTGTCCCTCATTAAAGTCACAAGAAAAGCCCCCGAAACTGAAGAATCGTCAAGAAAATAGAATTGGATTTTCAAAAGGTCAATTTCCTTCAAGGACAACCATTTCTCCAAGCACTCTAGAATTTGCTCTCTGCACTTCCCTATGGGTTGTGTTACCTAAAGCCAACAATTTTCTCACATTAAAGATTCAATACGTACAGCTAAGTAAGGCAAGTTACATGCATTACATCATAAATGCAATATAAATATATGTTTGAAAAGCAATGGGGATTCTTAGTGAGCCCACATGGCACATACAGCTACCAACCACTGCTAGCAATAAATTGCTAAAATGATTTTATCCAGTTTGTGCTTCAGTCACACATGGGCTGATATCAAGCCAGGAAAGTGGATTTGTCCTGAAAATTGATAAAATTTTATGTAGAGGTGAAGAATAGTTTGGAATACTGTTGAAAGTTAGTTGCATAGATTCCCAGTGTTAGTGCATAGCCAAATAGAAACTGTCACCAAAAGCCTTTGAATTGAGTAACTTGGTAAGACTATTAAGAAAGTCCTTTCCTTTCCTTTCTTTCCCTGTCGTGTCAAATTACCTAGGCTTTGGCTCATTAGTTTCTAGTGCAATGAAGACTGGAGAAAGAGTATCTCTCACATCTAAAATACTGCAATGAGGATGCTACTGCTATAATATTATATGCTCTTTAGAAGACATTGCTTTAGGCTTTTTGGAAAACATATAAACAATTCCTGACTATGCTGTTAAATGATACCCCATTAATGACTATAAAAATGCCTTTAGGGGATGGCTATACTGTTTCGTTTGTTTACTTGTCCAAGATTTCATATACATAACCAAGCTTGGTAACATGTGTTTAACAATTATAATTCCAGTTCTAGGAAGACAGAAACAAGTATGCATTGGGTGAATACTGGGCATGTCTGGCCCAACCTAACCTATGTTGTAGGTTAGTGAAAGACCCTGCCTTAAACAAACAAAAGCATAGATTGAGCCTGAAGAAATAATACCTGCAATTGATAACTGGTTTACATATATATATATATATATATATACACATACATACCTGCAAACCTGCATACATGTGAATATCAGTGTGTTTTACCTAGGGTTTCCATTTCTGTGAAGAGACACCATGACTAAAGCAACTGTTATTTAAAAAAAAAAAACATTTAATTGGGCTGGCTTATAGGTTCTGAGGTTTAGTCCATTATCATCATGGCAGATAGCATGGCAGCATCCAGAAAGGCATCACACTGGAGAAGCTGAGAGTTCTATATCTTGTTCTAAAGGCAAACAGGAGAAGACTGTAGTCCAGGCAGCTAAGAGGATGATCTCATTGCCCACCCCCACAATGACACATTTCCTGCAACAAGGCCATGCCTACTCCAACAAGGCCACACCTCTCTTAATACTGTTACTCCCTGGACCAAACATATTCAAACCACCATGACCTGATCCATAAACAACCAAAAGAGATAAGCAAATACTATCTGTGATTATTTCAGTCGCTTTGTTGACAATCTTCAAAAACTTACATGGTCAAGAAGAGAAAATTCAAATTGCTTGACCCACAGGTCAGTCCCACAGTCAGACTGACTGACCGATCCTGACACCCTCACTTCCTAGTGTTTTTATCCTGCTGTCTTTCTTATGTATTGGGTTGTATCTTGCTTTCTTGGTTTATGTACAGTTACCCTTCCCCCTGTCTCTTTCCATGGAAATCCACTATCTCAAATTTGTCCACAACAGCATTTCAGTATGTTACAGTCTAAAATAACCTCATTCCTCAGAACTCATAAACTGAAATTAGCTTCACCATTTGGTGCTGATAATGGCAAAAACTGAAGGGCTTAGCAGTCATAACACAGTGACTAACTTCCATTGAGAGGGACTGGTGCATGACTCCTGCTTTTCCTAAGCTCAAGACCCTGCCTTTCTGGTCACCCTCAACAATCATTTTCTTTTCTCTTGTTCACAAACTCTTATTCAATTGTAGGTCCAGGTTTCTCATTTTTGAAAGCAGCCTTTAAAAATTAAATCTACAAATTCTTTCAGTTCACATGGTTTACAATAATATTTTCTTAGACCACTATGTTTTAAAGGTATATGTTGTGTGTGTATGTGTGTGTATGCATATATGCATGTATATGAATGTGTATATATATATATATGTATATGTATATATAATATAACCATTTTCTAATCTTTCTTTCATTTCTTCTTTCGTTCTTTGACATCCTAAACTAACATTCTCTTCCCTCTTCTATTCCCAGTCCCTCCCTCAACCTCCCATCTCCCACAGCCCCATCCACTCCTCTATTTCTCTTTAGAAATGGGCAGGCTTCTCATGGATATCAACCAGTCATGGCATGTCAAGTTGCAGTAGAACTAGGCACCTCTCATCTATTAAAGCTAAATGAGGCAACACAGTAGGAGAAAAGGTTCCCAAAGGTAGGCAGTAGAGTAATAAACAGATCCTGATCCCACAGTTAGGAGTCCTTCAAGAAAACCAAGCTACACAACCACCACATATGTGCAGAGGTCCTAGGTCAGATCCATGCAGGCTTGCTGGTTGGAAGTTCAGTCTCTCTGAGTTTTCATTGCCCTAGATTTCTTTGTTTGGATATTTACCCAGATGGAAATATGGAATAATTAAAGCTTTTTAGAATGCTCAAATTGTATCAAAAAACAAAAGCCTACCACACTAAGAAACAGAAATATTTCAGGAGAGTTATAGTTCTCGATCTCAACATGATCATCCACATGAGACAAAGGAAGGATAGGTTTCTCATGGACCACCAAATCTTGGGGTTCTCGTATATAAGTCACTATTCAGCAATGCACCTTGAAACCCTCCTAATAACATCATGACACTTTCACCTTCACCTAGAGTAAAAACGGATCTGTCTCTCTATTTATTTAATTACTGAGTCTTGTTTGGGTTTCTCCAGAGGCAGATAGTTTTCATTTGGAACAATGTGCCTCCAAGCTGACACAACCAGATTTATATGGGGGATAAATCTTGACAAAACAGAACACAGTCGTTCAATTAACATCCTTCAGGGAAACCTAATGTAATTGCACAAATGCAATCGCTTCAACTGAGGTTATAAGGTTTGAGCCTAACTTTATTATCTGCAGATAAATGCCCCGGTATTAGATGTCCCTTTGGCAAGTAAATTCAATATGAAACTAACCAATAAAATTGTTAAGTAATAATTGACATTAGAAAAGTCTAGTAGCTTCTTCAGACTTCCAAAACTGATGGAATTATTAATATTAAGTGACAAGAATAATATTCAGAAAAGCCCAATTTAAAGGACAAAATGCTTTTGACCTTTGTTTCTTAACATGTTGAAGGAAAGAGCAAGGACTAAGGTGTAGGAGTTAACAAAGCAAAAATACACTAGGTGTCATATTTGGAGAAAGTAGTTGTGATTGAACACAGTACACATGATTTTGTGCCCAAGAAACTGACTTTTTTTTTTTTTAGACAAATCTTAAAGAAATAGGGTATTCCATATAACGACTTACTATTCTTTCTGCTGATTTATTTTTGCCATTACAGGCTGCAGGGCTGGACTATCTCACCTGTGTGCTATACAGCAGAAGCCCTTCCTGTAAAATTTGGTTCTGCAGAAACAATCAGGAAGGTGCCAAGGTACTTATGTACCTCGCTGCTGAATCACACCCACTGACATTCCACTACATTTTGGTGGCCATCATTACCCTTTGGTCCAATCCAGACCCATTTGGCCAACTACAGAGAAGACTTGAGATGAAAGTGTAAGGTTCTCCTATAATTACCTCTTTCTAATGTCAGATAACAATTACGAAGAGCAGTAAGACTAGGGTTCTTTCTCCTCTATCACTCTGCTTCTTCCAACAACACTTAAACTAAATTTTCTCTCATCTCATTTACAAAAAAAAAAAAAAAAAAAAAAAAAAAAAAAAAAAAAAAGAGTTATATGTAACTATTTTCCTGGAGTCATATAGTAAATAGGAAAGGATTTAGAAATGTACAGTTCTGCTTTAGCTTTGTTATTGTGTTTCAACAGAGCTTGCACAAAGTTCCACATCACTGAACAGAACAAGCATGTTTATTTTAGTTGTTGCTATGGTTTCTGAAATTATCCAAAGGCTATTTTTTTTAACATCTAAGGATTAGCAATGTCAGTCAGAATTTAAATCATGAGAGAGATGTTTATAGACATATAAAACATATTATTGACATTCACATTCTATGGGTTAATGTGATAACCTCACTAAAATAAGTAAACGTAAATCAAAATAAATCTCAAAGAATATTCAATTATTGATAGACAATTTCAAAGTCTGATTTTTAAATGTTACATGAAAGAAGTAAGCATTTGTGTCCATAGGTAGTATGAATTGTAATATTGCTGATGGGTAACTTTAAAATACGTATAAAAATAAAATTGTTACAACATTTGAACCAAAATACCCATATTAGTGATTTATTGTGTGTACATATATAATAGTAAATTTTTACATATACATATATGTGTGTGTAAAAATTTGTATATATATACAAATTATCACTCACAATATATTTAATGTTTTATTACTAATAACATTGAGCACAAAAGAAAAGTTAATCATTTCTCCATCATAAAGGAAATTATAATGTTCACATACTATTGTATCTCTGAAATAAAGTATCAAGGAGAAACGGACAATAAAATCACTTTGAATTTAAAATAATTCATTTGGTAAAGACTATACAGGCATGTGAACATTTTTTATTAATTTATGGAAGAAGCTGGGAATGATATATCTTGAGAGCTTAGAAAGGTTTTGGTGTCTGTGGTAAAATTATGAGTGAATGCCGTATACATGGGTACTTCCAAGACAGCATAATATACTCACAAGAATATGTGTCATGGTAGTGATTAACACTGGTTGCAGTTCCATGAGTAGTGACAGAATGTTTCCCTTCAATCATACTTGAATATTTTGATTTTTCAAAACATATAGAATATACATCTGGATGAACTAATAATTTAACTCCTTTGGGTACACTACTCTCATACAGAACAATCTAAAACATGAAGCAGATACTGATCCATAAAGAAAAAAAGATATCTGACTCTTTTGAACATCCCATCAAATGTACCTTCAAACAAACACTACAAATAGGATTGTACCTAATAATACACAACAACTACTGAAAACATTCACGTGTGTGGGCAATGGAAGCACAGATAGTTCCTAGAACATTTCCACTTGGCTTTTGTTATTGTTTTGGCTTCCAAGTTTTATACAAGCAATGTTGCTTTTAAATCACTCCACAAAATACTGAAAAACAACATATCAGAATGCATGGAAGATGTGAATATGCAGTCAATAGTAGTCCAAACAGTTATTACTATTTAGTAAAAACTTTTCCACTACATAGAAGAAAACATATATTCACTATGACTCAAAACTCTTGGAAATACATTTGGACAATGAGTGAGGCAGATTCTTACAGGTAGCAAAAGAATACAAAGCATAGATCTCTTCATTCTTCTATCATTGTGCTCTGATCATAACCAGTCTTCTTGATGTTGTAGGCAAATAATTTAAAGACCAATAATCAGTGATGAAACTTGATAACCTGGTTTTATTCAGATTTCTGATTTTGGAGAGAAGAAAAACTCTTCAAAAGCACAGATGGAAAAACATAGGGACATGATTACAGTCAAGATCTGAAAGTTGCTCAAGCCCCTATGGTTGGGAAATGTGAAGAATTTAATACTTTTCATAGGAACTTTTTGTCTGAATATAATGAGCCATCTTTGCCTATTCAGAGGGTTTATAATTGAATTAAATGAGATGAGGGAGGAATGTATCAACTGCATTCAGTTCCTGGATGGTAGATAATACTCCTGGGCAAACCTTTAGAATATATTTGTTTCCATGGTAGCTAAGCTTCTTCAAATTATGCTAAAATATTTAGGGAAAAATACAATAGCTGAAAAATAGCATGCCAAGGAAATACTTTTTACTGTGTTATCAATGACTTTAAAAACCCACAGCTTAATATGGCCAGAATAGAAACCACAGGGGCTGTTGGCAATTTTTAGTGACAAAAATTATCTGATACACTGGATGTCACAAAGTTAAGGAAGAATATATGTAAAGGTGTAGCTGTTCCATTGTTCACATATTTCCAATCTCGTCAATAGGGTAAGTCAACACAATCCACAGTTCTCTCAAACTGGCAACTTTCAAACTTTAGATTTAACTCACACTACTTTTCTAGTTACTTTCTTGTTTTTAAGTGGCAATTAAAAATTGTATATGTTAGTGACATTCAACATGGCATTTTAGTTAAGTATATTTTACAGAAAGCAACATCAAGCTAATTAACATATATTTTACCCCATACATTTATTTAAAATCTACCTTCTTAGCAACTTCTAAGCATGTTGCTCGATGATATTTCTTGCTGTGCCTTCCCCACAGCCTATGGACAGCATCTCACACACCTCTGAATGAGAGAAATCTAACTCCTTCTTCAAACCTTACAATTTATACCAAAAGAATGCTTCTGTTTAAGCATTCATTAATGAACTTTTATACATGTAATGCAGTCCCCGCAAAAGACTAGACAACCACATATTATATACCAGAAAGCATTGCTTTGATATGCAGAGCAGGAGAAACAGCCTTAGATTCAGACCATCCCATGTACACACAAGGAGGGGTCTTTTTAAGGTTCCCTAATGTGACTGAAGCAATCTCTCCCAAGAGATACACATCAGTCTTGGACCTATTTCCTGAGTTTCATTAAGAAAAGGCCATTAAACTCATTTTGCAGGAAGGAAAACAGAAATGTCACTATGACTAACGCTGTCATACACAATTTATTGCCTGTTCTTCAGCTTCCAAAGACAATAGGAGATAAGCTTTCTCTCATTGAGCCTAGTCAGTTTCCCCAAATCATTCACTATCCCTATAAAACGGTTCAAAGACTGCTCTGTCCTCTCCACGATGAACCGTATTTTAGTTTTAGCCATCTGATGCTTCTTTGGGTTTTATATTTTGTATGACTCTTGTACTGATGCAAATGAATAAATCCATATGCCTTTTCTCCTGTTTACCGCCAGCTCATTTCCGCATGCTTCCAGAGAGTTTAAAGGACATAACCATCAACCTTAAAATACTTGTCAAATATTGGGGAAAGATATAAGTAAATAAATGACAGTGTTAGGTTAGGTACTATGCAGGAATAAAGATAAGAATAAACAATGGTTCTCACTCAGATGAAAGTTACAGTCTATGTGAGAAAACAGTACTTGAGTGCAGAAATTCAAGTAACTATTCAAGGATATTCTTCCTAAGATCTTCAATCACAGACTTCTGTGTTTAAACATATATATATATAATATAAATATATATATAAACATATATATATAATTGTATTATAAAATTATATATATTATATAAAATTATAAAATTATGTATATTATATATTTTATAATATATAAAAATAAATATATATATTTTGAGAGAGAGAGAGAGACTGTTTCTCCTATTTCTCTGTGTTTGAGAGAATGTGATTCTGTCTGTTTCTGTCTGCCTGTCTTTGTCTCCCTGTCTGTCTCATCTCTGTCTCTGTATTTCTCTTTGTTGATCTGTCTCTTTCTGTCTTTCTCTGTCTCTCTGTCTCTCTGTCTCTCTGTCTCTGCATCTCTCTCTCTTTCTCTCTGCATGTGTGTATGCACTTGTGTGAGTATGTGTGCATGTGTTTATTAAAACCCACCAGTAATCTCACAAATTACCAGTAAGAAAAAAAAATGACATAAAAGATCCACCTACCATCCCTCTGCCTCAGAGGTGTGTCTTGAAAGCTTTGATTAGTTAATATTTATAAGTATTTTGAAGACGAAACATGCTCAATATTATCTAACAGCTCTGTAAATTCAAATCTGTCATGTCTTACAAAATTTAACAGTTACAGAATGACAAACTGCTCATAAATATAAAAATTTCAGCATAAATTTTGCATTAAGAGAGGCTATATTGGGGAGGGAAGATTTTCTTGAGGACAATCAAGCTAATTGACAACCCAATCCCAAACCCCTGCCAACACACACTATAGAAATGTTTCATTTAAAGCCCCCAAAATGTTTCACTGTGTAACAGCATGTAAATCAATGCTTTTTATTAAAGCTGGTAAATTACTATGCAGAAAAATGCAAATCACAATAGTACACACTAGAGCAGACTCAAGTCTGCTCTGTCCTCAGTGGAACAATTAGGATATGCCTTGCTTCAGCAGGTGAGGGTAGTGCCTAGCACCGAGCCATTTCACACTCTTTTACTTATGAAACTAAAGGATCTTTTAATAATTTTCATTTACCCCAGAAGTACAAAGGATCCAAATCTCTCCCACTGTCATTTTTAATTTGCATTTGAAATGCTTACATTCTTTCCACTCTCCCCTCACTTAACTTTAATTATGCTCAGCCTAAGAGACTTGCCTGCCCTGATTACATTTCATACAGAGGCCGACATATATACACCATGGCATTTCTTTCCAGCTTGCCTACCAAAAAGAAGGCCTGGATTTAATATCTTGAACCACATCTCTTTGTAACTCACATTTACTTAAGATGTACACATATATAAAGTAGCCATCTAATTTAAAAGCCAGAATGATGGCCCCAATTTGAGCATTATTTTACAATGAGGTCAGAATGTGGGATCAAGTTGATTTAGATTATCTATTATTGGGAGGGAGAAGGCATTTAATTAAGAATCTTCCTCAAACATGATGGTGGTAGAACAAATAATGCCAACTGAAACTGAACTGCAAAAAAAAGAAAAGAAGAAATAGAGAGAGGGGTGGAAAAATGAAATGTCACATACATTCATACATGACAACAACCTGCATGACAAAACACATAAAAGAAAATGGAAAGTCAACTCTTTGGCTGCTTTGACAATGCATGATTGAGCCACTAAAAGGGAAAGCAGAGCTTTAAATGTCATTGCTGTCCATAGCCTGATTTTCTATTAGAACAAATTGTAGAATTTCTTCATTTCACAGTAGGTCTGAGAAGACTTCACCAATGTGGATTATGTTAAATAAACATGACAATGAATAACTGCAGATATTATTACATTGTCCCATCTCTAACGATTTAGGTTTCCAAGGCTCACTGCTTTTGAATGTATTAAGCAATGAGATACCAATGACAAAGATAATGGAAATTACAGTGATTTCATATTACTGATACCTTGAGAACTTTGCAGCTAAGTGAATTTTCACAGGGATATTCTGTTTTATTTATGAAGAGTAAAATAATGGGATAATCAACCTTTCCATGTTTTAGCATTGAGCTTTGAAGATCAAATGATTGTAAATGTGCCTTAAGTATGCTGCAAGTTCTACAAACACTAGGTTTTATAAGGTGCATAAAATAATGGAATTCCTTTGGAAAATGACAAAATATTGATTTGAATTTACAAACCAGCCATAATTGTAACAAAGCTTCCATTTATCCTGACAGTCTAACTGAAGAACCTTTACTTACCTATCCCACAAAGTCAAAATAAATTATAAACATACACACCCATCGGCTGAGAATATGCAGGCAAGAGTGATGTCTCTTATCCAGCATCACTGACTTGTGTCTGCTTATTCATCGATTTGGCAGCAGGAATAAGTTACAAATTAACATAGTTTATTTATGTAAATATATTCATTAAGAATATGCAGCCATGGGCCTTAGAGAGATGGCTTAGCAGTGAAAAGCACTTGATACTTTTGTGAAGACTAGGGTTCCATTCTCAGTGCATACACACTGGTTTAAAACCATATGTGATTCCAGTCCTAGAAGATGCAGCTTGCTCTTCTAACTATCATGATGGACATATACACTTGTATGCAAAAACTCAAAAACATAAAATAAATTAATTAAAACAATTTGAAGTTGTTGTTTTTTGAAAGAATACACAGCCTTAGAGTAAATGAGTCATTCCAGGGTTGGCATTCTACCATGTAATGCTCTGAACACCACACCTCATTACTTCCAAGAATTTTAATGTTTATCAATAATCTACTGGAGTTACAGAATAAAACAACACTTTATTATTCTATGTTATTTATTGATATGCATTTTACATAGAAGCTGCAAATCATGGAATATTTGCTACATATAGATAAAATATGTTATCTGTTCCTATGGATTGTATGGTTGATTTGCTTTCGGAAGTTAAGACTGAAGACATGTAATGGCCCACACCTCTAATCCCAGCACTAGGGAGATAAAGGCAGGGATTTCAGGAATTCAAAGCCACTTTCAGCTGCACAGTAATTTCAAAGCCAGCCTTGGATATACTAGACCTTGACCTAATAAATAGATAGGTGAAAGATAATATCGAGATAGATAGATAAATAGATAGATAGATAGATAGATAGATGATAGCTATTTACTTACTATAATTTTCCCTCCCCTAAACCTTTCCAAATCTTGCCCCTGCTCCCTACCTACCAATTTTATGTACTTTCTCTTAAACCTAAGCCATAACAAAACAACGAAAAGTACAAAAGCACAAAACATTCTCAAACAGAATATGGAATCTGTTTTGCACTGGCAACTAATCTTGAGGATAAGGTCTACTCTGGAATCTGACTGATAGTCCCAGTATCACTCCAACGACTCAATGTTTAATTTGCCTCTTCCAGCAGCTAGAAATTATAACAGGCTTCTTGGCTAGAGGTGGGTCTTTGTGCCCACTTCTACTTTCCAGGATTTTGTTTGGCTTGAACTTGTGCAAGTCATACATGTGCTGTCACAGCCTCTGCGAGTTCATGTGTGAATCAGCCCCATTATGTTTAAAAGATATTGTTCCCTTGGAGGTCTCCACCACTTCTGGCTCTTATAACCTTCATGTTTCCTTGTCTTAGGGTTACTACTGCTGTGAGAAAACCACAATAAAAGCAACTTGGAGCAGAAAGGGTTTATTTGGCTTATGCTTCCATATCTCTGTTTATCAATGATGAAAATCAGGACAGGAACACAAACATAGCAAGAACCTGGAGGCAGGCACTGAAGCAGGTGCCCTGGAGGGTGGTGCATAGTATCTTGCTCCTCACAGCTTTCTCATCTTTCTTTCTTATACAACCTAAAACCACCAGCCCAGGATGGTACCACCCACTATGAGTTGGGTCCTCCCCCCATTAATTACTAACTAAGAAAGGCCTGCCTACAATCTGATCTGTAGGAGACATTTTCTCAATTGAAGTTGCCTCGTCTCAGATGACTTTAACTTTTCTCAAGTTGACATGAAACTATCTAGCATAATTGAACCTTTGTCAACTTGACATATACACATATACACGTATCTCCTCCATCAAGTCACCTCATTTCCTTTCTAATGCATCTCAACATCTCACTTTAGGAATGTAAATAGTGTTAAAAAAAATCCCACAGTCTTTACAAATTCAAACACAAACAAAAGTTCAATCTATTTAAAATAATCAAAGGGTGAAAATTTTAAAGTCTTAAATCTGGGCTCCTATAAAATAAAACACAAATTAAGTACTTTCTTACTTCAAGAGGGAAGAATCAGGGCTCAGTCACAATGAAATTTATGCAAAACCAAACTCCAGTGTCTGAGATTGACACATAATCATCTAGAACCTTTCAAGGGCTTGGGTCACTTCTCTACCTCTGACCTCAGTAGCATACATAGCTCGTTTGCTAGACTCAGGCTGGCTCTATTTCACTGCTGCTGTTCTTCTTGGTCGTTGTCCCCAGGTATTACCATCTCCAAAATCCTGAGTTCTTCTGCTGCAACCAGGCTTCAATTTTACCAATAGCTTTCATACGCTTTCTCCATGGTGCCAAACCTCGAATTTCTTTGCCTGACCCCTTCAATTGTAGACCTTTAACTGCCAATGAGGCTTCACCCACGCCAAGGTCTTCTCCTAGTCTCACAGTGCCAAGCCTCCATTGATATCCATGCTTTCAAATCCAGTACCTCCTCTTAGAGACTATACTACCAAGTTAGGCTGCTAGTGTGAAGACCAACCTCGGCTACCTCTGAAGCCAAGCTGTAGTCATCTTCTGTGTGCTGATTCAGAAAACACTTCTCAGAAGATTTTTTACCACAAACATTCTGGTCTTTTTTTGGTTGCCTCTACTTTCTCAGATCCAGCTGATCAGGATTACATATTCCAGCAAAGCAAAGCTTTCAATTTACTAATCTCTTATCTTGCTAATCATGGCTGATTCTTCAGACCCAGCCAATAGGGACAGAATACTAATTCAAAACAACAAGTGACCCAGAAAGAGTCTTTAAACTTCCCTCGGGAATCTCATAACTCTGATCTACATCATGTTATTTGCTTTAAAGAGCATTTTTTTCTATTTGTTTTATGTACTTCATATGTAATCAAATTATTACTAATTACAGAGGTTTAATTGTTTTACTGAATGTACAGAAAAAAATATACCTGAAGGGGAAATAACAAAATTCAAATTAATATAGATCTATAAATCCCTGTAAATGAAATATAATGAGCTATGTGTAAAACTGATTTCGTGTATTTAAAAGATGAAGGGTTGTTGAAACTGGTCCAGAGAGAAAACTTTTATTCTTACTTCTTTTATTTAACTAGATTTTTTCTCATATATTTTATCCTGATTATAGTTGCCCCTTTCACTACTTCTTCCAGTTCTTCCCCACCTCCTCATCTCTATAGAATCTGCCCCTTTTCTGTCTCTCACTAGAAAAGTGAAAGTTTCTAATAGATAACAACCAAATATGACAGAACAAAACATAATAAGATGAAGCAAACACTACCACATCAAACTTGGACATAGCAACTCAGGAGGAGAAGAATCCTAGGCGTAGGTACGAGAGTCAGAGGCCCACTCATTCTCAGAGTCAGGAATTACATAAAAATGCTAAGCTAATAGCTGTAATATATACTGAGGACCTGTGCAGAACCAATATAGGCCCTGTGTTTGCTGCTTCAATCTCTAAAGTTTCATATGTGTCTTGCTTAGTTGATTCAGAGAGCCTTGTTCTCCTGGTGTCCTCCATCCCATATGGCTCTTACAATCATTCCATCTATTTTTCATTAGAATTCTCTCTCTCTCTCTCTCTCTCTCTCTCTCTCTCTCTCTCTCTCTCTCTCTCTCTTTAATATCTGGCTGTGGGTTTCTGCTTCTATTCCTATCTGTTGATGGAGAAAGCTTTTCTGAAGATGACTGCATAAGGCACTGATCTACAAGTATAGCAGAATATCATCAGGAGGCATTTTATTGACAGTTTGGTTTGTGTATTTTTGGATTTTGTTATTTTGTTGTTGTTGTTGTTGTTGTTGTTGTTTATTTGATTGCTTTGTTTAGATAAGTAGTGTCTGGTTTTAGCATAGGTCTCCAGGTGACCTGGTCTCTGATTGTTGGTTACCCTAAGAAAAGTACTACAATCTCATTTCTTGAATACATGTTTCCTAAACCTAACAATTACAATAGATAAGTCATGAAAAGGGCTCTGTGAAAAGTATTTCTGTTCAGAGGAGGAACATTCGACTAAATTACAGTAGCCGGGGAGTTTTCCTGAGTTGAGCAGCCATGAGAACAGTTCAAGGGAAGGTAGCTGGGATGGGCTGGTGGGAAGTAGAGATGAGAAGAAGTGATAGGATTGTATTTCAATCAATAACATTTAAAATAAATAAAATAGCACACATGAATAGAATGTAGTAAAAGTGTTCTCTGCATATCCAGTTTCCTTCAGGCAGAAGGAGAATGTAATGTATTCTAGAGAGAAAGGTTAGAGGACTGTGCACTAAGTACTTCATCTAACTCAGTCTTCTTCTTTACACTAATCTATTTTTTATCGTCTCCCAATCATACACAGAACTGAGAGCTTATGGAAGCATTTTATTTATTGAGGTTCCTTCCTCTTAGCTGACTTCAGCTTGTGTCAAGAGTACATAATATCTAGCACATTCCTCTTATGCATCCATTTTTTGAGCCTTAGAGAGGGATATGAAAAACACAGCCAATTTAGAGCTGACTCATTTAAAGCCTCTTGTTTTCTGCATTGTCCAGTTGTGGGTCTCTGTGTTAGATTTAATCTACCACAAGTAAAAGCTTCCATGATAAGGGTTGAGTATGCCAATATGTCATTAGTGATCATTTTATTGCTATGTTCATTTAGTAGATTAACAGTAGTAGGTTTACACCTATGGGTCCTGACTTTTCCAGTCTCAGCTTCCTGACTTCATTAATAGTGTCAGGTACATAGTTTAAGTCCAACAAACAAAAACATGGTTGGTTACTTCTGTAATTTTTTTTTCATTAAGAGCAGTAGTTATATCTTGCAGACAAGTCACTATTTTTACCTCACAGTGCTGTAGCTAAGTGAGATTTGTGAAATACACTTTTCTGACAACATGTATACTACCTTCTAGTCTTATGAATGGTACTAAGTGGGGGGTGAAACTCATAGTTTATCACTTTCCACTTTTCCCTTAAATTCCTCTCAAAATGTCACTCTCTCAGCTTCATGTCCTACTTTTTAACACACACACACATTTAAGAAAATAATTTTAACATTTAAGTTTTGAGTTCTGCATGTGGATCATATCTTTATCCTAAATTCAGGACATACAGACAGGGGAATAGAAAATTATAGGCTAATCTGGATCTTGAATTTTTTTTTAAATTGCTTTGATTATTGATGGTCTGTTTTGTTTATCTACAGACTTCTATTTAAATTAGCTATAATAATTTTACTGAAAGACCTATATGATATGCTGAAATGATAACATTACTCCAAATGCAAGTTGAAATGTGAGTTTTCTGCTATATTCACTAAAAGAAAATAATTTTCTCTCCCTGAGAAAGTAATATACTTAATACTGAAAGTTTTAAAGCAATTCAAAACATAAGCAGTGGGGTTTTATTCTGGAAGCTGCTATTATAAGACAAGACATGTGGTCACCTCTCTTTTTGTTGATTGAGTACCATTTGTACCTGAAATAATAATATATGCATATATAGCTACATGTGCATAATTGTATGATTGTCTAATGTGTGAAACAGTGATTTATGACATTGAAAATCAAGCAGCACATATAGTGACCTCAAATTAGTTGACACATGGTTGAGTCTTACAAATATTTTCACTTATTGGAAGGATTTTCGAGATTTGGCATATGCTCAGACACAGAAAGTGCACATGATGGCCTAAATTAAAAACAAATGATCCTAGAAGCCTGAAGTGAGCAAGATGTCTAGAGTTCATATGACAAAAATGAAAGAGAAAGAATTATAAATAGAAAACTGCAGTGACTTGTGAAAATCCCACAGAAATGATGATCAGCACAGCTCAGTCCTTGTTAGCTGAGGTTCAACAAACAACAAACAAAACATTTTTTAAAAACAGTCTCCATAATCAGAGGTCTGGAAAACAGCAGCTGCTATCACTAGACAAACAAGAGAATCTCATAATCACCTAGTGCTTACTGTGCTGTTCAGAAGTGTTGACCATAAGAATAATCACTCTTTCAACAAATATGACTTTTATGTTCCTCAAAATAGTCTTAAAAAAAGAATGAAACCTCGTTCAAGTACCAGATGAAAACCATAATACATCTGTCTGGATTGTCAGTTTATGAGTTCAGAAGTCTCACCACAAAAGTAAAGGTAATAATTGGCACCCAGTCAGAAGTTATCAAGTAGAGAAAATAGCCAAAGATCTTCATTTAAAGAAAGTATCATATAGTTGAAAGTACACATAATTGTCAAATGTAAGAATTAAAGCTAAGTGTTGTTCATTATACATTTCCACATTGAGATTAACTAGAAACCAGCAAGAATAAAAAAGCCAGAAACAATATTAAAATACTAGATGTCAGAACTTCAATGTCTGTGACAGCAATCACAATAATCAAGAAGAATGGCAGTTATATATGTCAAGGGATTAAAATTTAGGGAAATAAAGAATATATATAATATATATATATATATATATATATATATATATATATATATATATTTGTTCACCCAAGGAACAAAAGGCAAGATGGCAAGATAATGATGGTGAAAATATACAACATGAATAATTACCTTATTCATTGTAGACCACTACCTCCAATGAGTAAGCCAACTGCTGTGTCCAACATGCTTAATGATTTATTTCCTGCATTACTCAAAACATACCTATCAGGAGATGGCTTCCTTTTCACATTTTATAAATGTTTAGTGAAACAGTATTCTTTTCTTTTTTTATTTTTGGTGTTTTTTCTTTTCTTTATTTTTTCCTTTTTTTAATTATTAAATGTTTTATTCATTCACATTTCAAATGATATCCCTCTTCCCAGATAACCGTCCGCAACCCACCCCATCTCATCCCCTTTCTCCCCCATCCACTGTGCCTCTATGAGGGTGCTCCTCCACCCACTCACCCACTCCTCCCTCACCCTTTATCATCCCCCTACACTGGGGCATCAAACCATCCTCCCTTTCAACTGACCCTTCATATAAAGCCATCTTCTCCTATATATCTGGAACTATGCTTTTCTCCACATATACTCTTTGGTTGGTGGTTTAGTCATTTGGAGCTCAGGGTGTTCTTGTGTAAAGAATTTGGCAAACCTAGATGTTAGATTCAGAAAAAAAGCTGTCAACTGCAGTTAAACACTTCTGAGTCATTTTCTGTGGTAAAATAGTTTTTGCCCTTTATACAAATGAATCTCATATTTTAATAAATGCAAGTCCTGTAGAAAAACATTTATTCTTTCTGATGCATCTCTCTGAGATAATGAAAATGAAGTAAGATAATTAAGATGAGATGGCCAAATGTTTATAAATTTGTTGCCTACACATCAATTATCTTCCTTGATTCAGGTTTTCCAAGTAACTGAGTATTTTTGGTATACAATCCAAATAAACAAACTTAGAAGGATGGTCTACAACCAGACTAACCAGTTGTCACAATATAATCATTACATCCTGCTCACACAAGATGCACATATATTCCTCTTCTGTGTTGTAAAAATTGAAGGTGATTTGGAAAATAGAATTGAGATAAAATTTTGTAGCATAGGAAACTACGAATAGGTAAGTCATTCAATGAAGACAAAACGATGAGCTACAAACATGAGGAAAGATGTAGAGGAAAACTATGACACTAGTACAGACTGCCAACATCCACAGTTAGGGTGGGAAACTGATGTTGCATAGGGGTTTGCTATGAAATAAACACTTTGCTAAAGTTCAAACTAAAGCTTTGTGGTAAGAAATTTGCCTTATTGACAAGGTGTAGATGTCCCCACTGTTTCTGAGATAGATAGATAAATAAATAGATAGATAGATAGATAGACCTGAATTCATAGAAATTATATAGAAATTCATAGAAAGAATAAAGGAATTTGATGTTGTAAAATATTTAAGATGGTGTGCAGTACCAGAGAAACCATGTGCACTATGCATCATGAAAGAAAGTAAATATTGTTTTATGTGTTGGAAATTTGAATTACTAATGTACTATTATACGACCAACAATTTCTCAAATAATTTTTTTATAAATATTAGATTATGGATTAATGATTTTTAACTATAAAATGCTAAATGATAAACATTTTAGCCTTCCAGAAATTACAATTTCTGTCTTAATTTAATTTTTTAAGTTAAAACAGTTTTGCTTTGCAGTATGAAACCCAGTCATCCATAAGCAATGTGTCAAAAAAAACGGTGTGTTCTACCTCTTGTCATAATAAACTTAATTTGCAAAACCAGATTCTGAGTTAGGTTTGAATTTTAAGTTTCAGTATACTATTCCCTTAAATAGACAATTCCTTTGATAAATATCGAACAACACTCAAGGTTGCTCCCTACTTAAAAGGTTTACTCTCAGGATATTCTCTTAATATTTTTTTTTATTTTGACTGTCTAAACATGTCATGAACAAAGGCAACATCAACAGACAAACTAAAATGGAAGATGCAAAGTTTAAGAGACCTCTAACCTAGACAAAGAACTACAGAAAACTAAGGATTGACAGCATGAGAAATAGTTGCTACAGGTCATTTTACAAGTGAATTTTCTGAGGCCTGAGAGCATGGATGACTTCAAACTCAACTGTCTTAATAAAAGAGAACATAGTGTGATCTAAAATTTCTTTGTGTTAGTAAAAACTTTACATCGAACCTGTAACTGTGAGTTTGGAGTTGATCTACAATCACCCATGTACACATGGATATTCTACATAACCAGTGAATGGAATCCAGCCACATATTTTTAAAAATAATCAAAATGAGTGTAATAAAATGAGTGTAGTCATAATAGTGCAAAGATTAAGTTTGAAATTCATG
This sequence comes from Arvicanthis niloticus, assembly GCF_011762505.2. NCBI lineage: Eukaryota > Metazoa > Chordata > Mammalia > Rodentia > Muridae > Arvicanthis > Arvicanthis niloticus. The sequence goes on along the minus strand of NC_047669.1, from coordinate 36,581,749 downwards.
TGAATATGTTAAGGTACAAAAAAGATATTTGAGATAAACCACCTATTAAACCTGAAATACAAATAAGGTAAAGGTAACTTGATAAGAGTTATAACCAAGGTTCCATGAAGAATTGCAGTTAATGATAAAAGTATAAGGCCTTCTAAGGAACAATAGATGAGTGATGCACACGGGAAGTTGATTTATATTTCACTGCAAATGTTGGCTAACACAATTATGTAATAAGAAATGGAGTGATAAAGATTTGAATAAAGAAAACAAATTATCGTAACTCATTGAGTATGTGTTTACAAAGAGAATCCAAGAGAATTTTTAGATATGTCTTGGAAGTAGAAAGAGAGTTCGGTAAATTGGCATGATGTAAGCTCAGCCCACTCAAGTGATTTGCTTTTATTATATCAAAACATCTAGCTTGAAAATTAACACCATTTTTAAAAATGCACCTCATTTATTATGACCTCAGACTACAAGGATCCTTGGGATGGATATGAAAATAGTAATAAAAGAACATGGGTGAAAGTATTCTAAAACTTTGCCAAGCAGTAAAAACAGCTTGCTTGGGAGGAGATTCCATATTCAACATGGGATAATGGAATCTTTTAATGTAAACATTGTCCTCAGTATATAAAAATTGATCTGAATGTGTGTTTAGTGATATGTGGTACTCATAGATTTATTAGTAAATTTACATCTTAACTATTAGTGTTCATAAATCCTCAAGAAGCATTTTGTCTGTATATGTGTTTCAATAAGGTCACAGCATCACACAAACAGAACCAAATTCCAATTCTCCAAATGGAGCTCAAATGTCTTAGTATTTAGTTCCAAAATATACTAGTGACAATGTCAACATAAATATTTAGTATTTTACCAATTATGAAATATATAATTGGAATATATAATACATATTTTCCAATTATGAAATAAGTATAATTCACCATTACAATACACAGTGTTACTATTTGGTGCGCATATTTCAGGTATTATTCTAAGGATGTTTGTCATTTAACATTTTTCATATTTTAATCTCATATTCTATAGACAACTGTCTTGAAATGTTCTACTATAAAATTGTTACTACAGATATATTAAAACATTGGTCTGGACATTTCTGCTAAGAGTATTGCAACAGGATATGGATCAATTGTACCAAGTGTAAATTGATGAATCTGATGAATCAGAAGAGTAAAATCTACCTGTGCACTTCTAGAACTCAAAAAGATGAGACAATAGGATGGTGAGCTGAGGACATACTAGGCTACACATGAAGACCTCACCTTTTAAAAGACAAAACTCAAACCACAGTCAGAGAGCAATGCACGCTGGGCACCCATGGATGGCAAGCTCTGGCTACACGGGCATATTTTTTTTATTTTGTTCTAACTTCATTCTTATTAGCAGCTTCCTGTTTACCACTGACGTGCTAGAAAAGAACTTGTAGTCTGGGTGACATAAAACTTCAACTGACTAAATGCATTATTTTTTATTTTTTCAAGTTAGAAACAATCCCCTCTTGTCATCTATTTAAGCGGGAAAGATCAAATCCGAATGTCTGTCTTGTAAACAAGTGGCTGTGTTTTTATTTAATAATACATCTAGGTTGGTTATGAAATGATTGGTTATGAAAAATAGCTCGGGGGAACTAATAACCATCCAAGTACAATTCGGGAAACAATATTGGTATCAGATGCTAAATTATGCCTTTTACCCACCATGAAAGAACCAGAAATATGTACACCTTAACATCATGGTTGGTTCCATTTGACAAGCTTATTATGTCTTATTCAGCAGCAGAGGTAACATGGCTCATGGATGACAGATTATGATAAAAGTTATTGGTGATGCCTTAATATCTGCCCATTCCTCCCATTGCTCTACGCCAGTAATAGAATAGGGCTATCTCACTTATACTGAAGCAGTTAAAAGTGAACATTTCCCTCATACCTTTGCTATCCCTTCCACCCCAGTTTTCATAATCCAGCTCAAAGAACATGTTACACTACTCTAAGTGGAAGGAAATCAGTTCCCTGATTGAAGGATTGTCCTACAAACCCTCCTGTTCTGCATATGAAAATAAATGCCATTAGGAAATAAGTTTGATTTATTTTTGGTCACTCATCAAATGGTTGTATTTAAAAAAAAAAAACTGGTATGATTTTTTTTTAAAACGAAAAAGTTTCCTTTGCTTCTTTCAGTTTCATTTATTTTTCAGTGGTAAAATTACGAAAAGGAGAAAGCTCTGCTAAAATGGAGTGCTGCTACATCTTTTAGTACATATTTTAACATTTTTATTTCTTTGATAATTTCATACAGTGTCTTCTGATCATATTTACTCGACCTTGACCAACCCTGTCGCGCGTCAATGTCAGGATCCTAAGTGGAATGACCAAAAGATGAGAAGATAAAAAAGAAAGACAGAAGAGCTGGGCTCAGGAGTTCTTGTGCCAGCTGTGTCTTACGCCAAGCAAGTTTGTTAGGAAGTGTAGCATCTTATATACTGTTTCCAGGGTAGAAACAAGATGATGTTAGCAGAAATTATCATAAAACGGAATGAAGTCGGTGGGAAGCTAATCAAACAATATTGCCCAAGGGGAACGCTGTGTATCTCAAGAACATTAAAGATGTAGCACACAATGGCCCTGGAACTGATAACCAAAGCTCCATACGGTGGAGAGAGTTGAGTTCTCAGAATCCAAAGCTGAAGCTCCCAAGGTCCTAGCTCCAGGCTGTTACCATCTCTGTCAAACATATACCTGGTTTTTGAGAAGGAACTATGTTCTTTCTCTAAATATTAGGGAAGGCCTCAGGGAAAGCCTTGGATGAGTGCAGAACTTAACATTTATTCTCATTCTAATCAAATGAAAAGCATACAAATTCAAATTATTTGATAATTCAAACAACGAATTTTATTTATGACTATGTTTTGTAATAGTATCTTATCTTATTATACTATAAAATATATTTCAAGATTATTTGCTTCCTTTTACTGTTTTTTCCAGTTCTGTACTTCACAGACATGTTTGTGTTTACAATGGTATGTACTGTCTGGGCACCTTCTATAATTCAGGATGTCAGTATCAGTGCTGCAGTTACCATCACAGTGATGATTCCTGTCCTTATGAGTTGACACCTTGGAGGAGAGTCAAGAAGTGAACAATGATAGTTATAATGAACAGTGACCAAAGCCAAAGTAAATGAAGTTCACTGGGTAGGTGTGTGTGGGGAGGGGCTAAGGAGTGAGAAGTTGAATACCATGTTGATAAATGTATAAGTTAAGAGAAGAGACTATAAACAGAAAGGCAAGCTGAAACCAAGGAAGAAAGAACATGCATCTGTGTAAAAGTGGTTTGCTTAGAGAGACAGAAGATAAAAACGCTGTAGGCAAATCAAACCATATGTGCTGAAAGTAATTACTTTTGCTTTTATAGAAGATCCAAGGTTCATTCCCAGCCCCTAGTTAGGGTGGCTCATAACCTCCTGTAACCACAGCTCCCAGAATTTCTGATACCATCTTCTGGCCTTCTCAGCTACACATGAGACAGAAACAAATGCATACTCATGAATACAAATAAAAAATTAAAAACTTAAAGAAAGAATAGAAACACCGAAGTATCTAGTATAAAATAAGCTATCTCTAAGGACTCAAAGATGAGTATCAACTGTTGTTACTCAGTTCCAGCTTTACTCTCAGATTATCATTCGCGTGAGGGTCTGCCATTTTGAAATTTTCATTTCCAAACAATACATTTACTTGCTTTAATGCTAAGTATATAAAATTAAAATGAGTATTAATTCTCTTTAAGCTCTCACTTTGAGGCATTTTTGTATATGCTCATAAATACATGCATAAACACATCACATACACACAAGTACACATGGTGTGTGTGTGTGTGTGTGTGTGTGTGTGTGTGTGTGTGTGTGTGCATGTGAATCTAGCTTGCAAAATATTGGGGATTTTCTGTCTTCTGCTTAACAGGGAAGTACTTTTCCCCATTCAGAAATTGTTCCCACACGTAGATGAATCTGCATTTCTGCTGAATCAGAACTGTACTCACTCTTCTTCATAACACATATGGACTCTCTGATTATATGCAGTCTTTATTATGTAAATCTCAGTTTTTCACCCAGACCAGATTTTCACTCTCGTATATACCAAACACTCCCGCCATCTCTTTTATAACTGAAGCCTGTGACTTTTTATCATTCCACATGGGCAATTTTCACTTCCCTGATGTTAATGTCTAATGTTCAGCAATGTTAGGTAAATTACATACATCTAATCTGATACAATGATTATAAAACTCATTACAAAAATGGCCTTTCATCTTTCTTTTCCCTGAGTCCATAACCTTTACAATGTGATGCTGCAGGTGAAGCTCATTTCTCCAGTTCAGTCTGGACAGGAATTTTCATTTGCTTTGGCATATTATGCCAGCTCTGAGCCAAGGACTAACGAGGGCTTGCACATTTGCATTTACTTTCAATGCTATTTCAGCAGTCTCAGGTTTGCTTACTCTACTGTGCAAGACAAAAATGAGATGATGACGATGATGAGTCTTTCATGCTGAAGCCAACCTGGACCTTTCAGTTCTTAGCCAAGTTGAGAACTGACTGCTATACAGGAGTCTAAGATCAGAAAACCCACATGGTTGACCACCCCTAAACAATTGTTCACACATACAATAAGATGTATGATAGGTCTTCTTATAAACTACTAATTTGGAGGTATATTGTATGCAACCAAAGACAATCGATAATCTATACTGTTCAATCTATACTTCCAAAATGTCTCTTAGAATATTGGAATGTTTAGTATGTTATAATAATTTTTTTCATTTAATTCACAGTAAAACCCAAATTCTGATTAAAATGACTAACAATACATTTTATTTAGATTTTAAAGTAAGAACAAGTGGTACTTGGTATGAGTATCAGCAAATAAATATATTCAAATGATTTCCAGATGAGTATCTACATATCTATGCAACTTATTTGGAATTTCTGTTTTATTCACACACATATCCAATTAGCCTACGTGGCTACCCTGATTTTAACAGTAATACTAAAATGTACTGAAGACTCTTTTAGAACCTATGAGAAAAAGATTATAAAAGTTGTATTAGTTAAAAACTTGGAACAATCTATAAGTGATAGTTGATATTACCACCATTTTTTTTTATTTCACAGAAAAATGGGTCTTGAGATATTTTACTAAGGTCTTCCCAAAAAGGTATTAAATGTAAGATTGCTATTCTTAGGCTGGAGCCAATGTTTAACCATAAGATGCAGGGAAGGGGCAGATTTACATAATATTAAATGTTATTAATCCACCATATTCACTCAGAAAAACTACAGCAAAAAGTCATGGTATTTAAAAAAGTGGTTCTAAGCTAAAGTTGTCAACCCACACAACTTACGTTGTTAAGATATGGCAGTGATATTACAACAATAGAGACAAACAGAAGTGATGAACTATAGATAAACACAATAATGGATATTATTCATTTTTGGTTTTCTAGCTCTGAAAAGCTAGCAGTCTCCATCAGAAAAGAATTTTAAAAATGTAGATTCAAGTTATAAAAGAAAAAAGTAAGCAACAGTGAAACTACATGCAAGATACTACACTGTCTCTAGGCAGTGCAGCATACCAACTGTCTCCAGCTCCAGACTCAAAATTGTTCTGAGAAGGGAAAAAGATTACAAAGTTGCTATTACTCCAGGACCGCAAAATCCTATTAAACTAATGAAGCTAATTATCACCTATGCTTCCATCACTTACTACAATTTTCTGTACATTTATTTGTAGATTTATTGAAGAAATATATCTGATGCAATACAGACTCAAGCCTTATGGGTAGCAATAAAGAATAAATATATAACATACAATGAATTTACTAAGTTTTCTAAACTACATAAGACTAATGATTAGAAAACTAAATAATAATAATACCTCAGTAATAAAAATCCTCTAAGTAAAGAAAACCCAGGATCTGATGCATTGTAACTAAATTCTGCTACACACTTATGGAGAATTTATATAAAAATCTCTCAAGTTCTCCTAATGCACTGAAAAGAATGAACTAAGTTAAATGTATCTTATGAAGCCAACATTATTCTGATGTTACAGCCAAAGACAGTACACAAAAGGGCATTGACAAGACAACATCCTTTATGAACAAATATATGAACATTCTTAACAACATGTTAATAAATCAGATAAAGTGGAACAGCACAGGTAGAATATGTAATATATATGATATATATGAAAAATAATATGCTACATATATGAGTATATACATAAACATATATTACATAAATATATACAAAAATATATACTAAATGTATTTTATTATGTATATTATATGTCATATGTACTGTCATGTCATATTGTATGTCATATGTCATACATCATTTGTCATGTCATACATCATATGTCTCATATAATATATATCATATCACATATCATATCATTTGGGGAGTGGAACTCAAGATGGCGCCTGGCTGGGTGCCAGATGCCCTTGGCGTGTTGGCTCACCATTTCAGGAACCCTGGGTGGCACATAGGCTAGGCTTTACTGCGCATGCATTTTGCTTGCTCATTGTTACATAAGATCGGGCCATGTGACATATGTGCTCAGCACCAATCGAGAATGACTGCGTGGCAGGTTCTGATTGGAGAGGACACAGAGATTTAAGGGCTGGGAGCTAGAAGTCAGTGGGCTTTTGCGGTAATTCAAGGTTCCTGAATAAACCGAGTTGGGAAGGAGATCCCGTGTCCATTGTCTTCTGTCTGCTGGTCGGTTCAGGAGGCGACAATATCATAGATTATATATCACATAATATATATTGTACTTTACTCATTAAAGTAATATTATATATTATATATCATATATTAATATATATTGTATATATTAAACATTTATTAATGTTAGACACTATGTGTCATGTGTTATGCATTATATGCTATATATTATATGTTCCATATTATGTGCTGTATATTATGTATTGTGTATTTTATGTTATGTGTTATGTGTCACATATTATATTTTTTCTATTATGTAATGTGTATTTTCATTATTTATTTTGTATTGTATATTATGTATTGTAATTGTATAATATATACTATAGATTGTATATTATGTGTTATATGTTACATGTTACATATTATATATTGTCTATTGTGTAGTGTTTTATGTATTATGTATATCATATATATTATATATTATATTATATTATATTATATTATATATGTTATGTAGTTTCTAGTCTGTGGTAGTTTTTATGAAATATGTAGTATGTAGTATACTATATAGTATAGGTCACATAATACACATTACATATCAAATTACATATTACATATCACATATCACAAATTACATATTATGCATTACATATTACAAATATATTTTACATTATACATTATATATTAAATATTATATCATATGTTACATGTGATATGTAATGTGTAATAAATTATATGATATATTGTATATTATATATAATATATATGTATAATGAGACTATAAACATGGTTTTACTAAATATTTTGTGAAGAAACAATAATAATTTCTTATATTTAAGAGGCTAGAAGCAGAAAATATAGTTCATAGCTCAGTCCATAAATAAAACTTTACAAAAATACTAATTCTTAATGATGACATTACAGGAAAGATAAAGACTAATATCTCTTAGAAATGTAGCTATGAAAATGTTCAATAAAATCCAAGAATTCATAAAAACACTATCTCACTGATAAATGGAGTTTAAGTATTAAAAATCTACTTTAATATTTTAAATTCAATTACTAAAAACCATTATATCAACAGGTTACAGAAGAATATTAACATATGTCAATAGAAGCAGAAAATCACTTGAAAATAATGTGACACCTTTTAAGACAAAATAAAAAAACTAGCAATAAAGGGAATCTTCTTCCACTTAATAAAGAATATTTGTATATATACATACATATATGTACATGTATATATGTACATATATATGTATATATGTATGTATATACATGTACATGTATGTGTATATATACATATACACACATGTACAGACACATACACACACTATATATATATACATATATATATTATATATATATATATTATACATATATATATATATATATATATATATATATATATTAGCATGGCCAGGATATTCTAGCTCACCACTAGTTTTAAGTGCCATATAAAAAGTTGTAGATAATGAAATTTTAAAAAAGGAAAGAAATGAAAAGTCTATAGATTAGAAAGCAATAATTAAAACTTATTTCTTCAGATGGCACCGTCATTGTTTTAGAGTTTTACTGCTGTGAACAGACACCATGGCCAAGGCAAGCCTTATAAAGGACAACATTTAATTAGGGCTGGCTTACAGGTTCAGAGGTTGAGTCCATTACCATCAAGGTGGGAGCAGGGCAGCATTGGACAGGCATGATATAGGAGGAGCTGAGAGTTCTACATCTTCTGAAGGCTGCTAGTTGAAAATTGATTTCCAGGTAGCTAGGATGAGAGTCTTAAAATCCACACCCACAGTCACATACCTACTACAAAAAGGCTACACCTACTTCAACAGGGCCACACCTTCTAACAGTGTCACACCCTGGACTGAGCATATACACACCATCACAGTCATTTAAGTAAAATATAAAAACAAATAATTTTGCTTACTGAAACAAAGTTATGTTAATGGTTACAAGACTAGGTAATTAAACATGTAGATTGTACTATACAGAGCAGTATGAAAAGGTATAAATTTGAATTGAAAATAATACATATTATAAAATTAAATACTTAGTCATAAATGTAATTAATATGTGCAAGATTTAAATGAGGAAAACACAAATCTGATTAAAGATATTAAATGAACTAAATAGGTACAGAGAAAACCCATACAGTTAAGATGTAATATGTTCCCACATTGACCTATAGGTTCAACATACACTCTGTCAAACCAGTAATCCATTTCATGAATACTAATCAGGTGATTATAATGTTATCAAATGCAAGAACCAGTATAGCTAATACAAAATTGAAGAACAAAGCTGGAACATTGACAATAATCAATTTTAAAACATAATATAAAAATGTACTACTAAAAGCAATGAGATATTAGTAAAATAACAGACAAGTAAAGTAATAAACCAGAATATCTAAAATAAAACTGAGTTCAGCTACTTCACAAAATTAAGTTAAAGTATATCACAGACTTAAATGTTAAACATAAAATTATGAAATTATGGGATCTGAAGACTTGACTCAGCAGTTAAAAGAGAAACTGAGTACTCTCTCAGAGAAACTAAGTTCCAATCCCAGGATGCATGTACCTACTAACCATAATCTGTAACCCCAGTCTCAGAACATCTGCTAACTTCTTCTTGATCCATGAATAATGCACTCACACGGTGCACAGACATACATACAAAACTCCCACACAATAAGGTAAAGTAAAAATAAGTTAAAAATTGTAAAGTTCCTGGAGTATAATGTGGTAACCAATAGATGACTAGTGAATACAACATTAGAAACATGATACATGATGTAAATGGCCGTGTTCTGTGAAATAACCTATCTTCAGATATGTGGCTCTTACTGGGCTCCTCATGGTCCAGTAAATAGTCACACAGCAAGTCAAAACCTGCCACCATTGCTTAGACTCAGTGCCTTTAAAAAAAAAGTTCATAAAACTGGAGAGGAGCAGGACAAGGGATATAGTGGAGGTTGTAAAGGAGAGGGTCTGGGCTAGATTTTGGTTAAATATCATGTGAATGCATAAAATTACTAAGCAATACATTTTCAAAAAGAAAGAATAAATAAACAAAAGGCAACAAACATACCCAAAGGATCCATAAAAATTAAAATGTACATATGACAAAAAATGCAAATTTGTTAATAAATGTAGAAAGAAGAACCAAAAAAACCAATAACCTTCATCTATTATAGGGCTTCTCAGATACTGTATTACAGTAATAGGAAAAAATATTGTGACTATTATATGTTATATAATATTTTAATAATTTTAATGTAAACAATAGGAGTATATATTAGAATTATTAGCTTTGAGAGGAATAGATAAGAGAAAGATACAAGTGAACTGAAGTTTCATCTTCAAATAAAAGAGTGAAATGTGTTATTTATAGTTAAGACCTAATGAATGGAAATTTCAAAATGTTTTTTTATGGATGCTAGGACTAAGATAAAGAACGTAGGTCAGATGCTGATTTTAATGATTTTGCCATCAATTAAAAAAATAGTAAATAAAGCAAAACTACAATGATAGTATATTCAAGTAAATTTTTGCCTAGAAAGTCATTGTCATTTTAGATGTGAGAGGGGTGTGAGGAAGACTTGGGTAAATCTCACAGTGCCAGTGCTCCAGGCAGAAAACCTGGCTCACGCTCAGGTGTTCAGTGAATAAACACTGGCCTGTTTCAGTGTGGAGCAAGGCTTGTGCAAACCTTGCTCTTCTCTCTCATTCTTCTGACTTGTTAAAAACTGTAAGATTACATTTCTAAAGCTAGCTATCATCATCTATCCCCTAATTTGCCCACTTCTTCCTCCTGAGGCTGACTACCAAGGTCCAGCTATCAAGTCCAGCAATCAAAACTCCCCTTTGGCTCACTTAATTAACATGACCAATCAAAACATACCACTACATCCCAGCCCATTCTAATACAGACCTGCCCCTTTTCACCTTTTAAAAATTTCACCTGCAACGTCATTTGCTGCTGTTTTTTCTGCCTGAGTCTGAAAGCAGACAATTTAACTTTTCTTCCCTGATTAATAAAGGGTTTCTCTGTGAAAACAGGTGTTTGGGTGTGGTTTATGCCTAAGTTAGGTGTCAGAAGGCACCCTTGCTGTGAGGGACTCCTCTTCACATAAACTCCAGCTGCTCACAATAGAAACCTTACTGATCCTGTGGAAGTGGATTATAGATCCAGAGTATAGAGCAATCCCACAGAGCCTTATAGGCCACAATATGAAGTCTGATGCATTTTATGATGAAAGTGGGAGGAGATGAAGGGATTTAAACCAGTGGGAAGATACTCTCCTTTGTGTTTAGAAAGCCAATAGAGTGAATAGATGGGTTACACCAGGTTCCTGTAACATGTAATAGATTAAATTCTGAAACCCTGTATTTATTGAACTAAACCAGGCATGGTGGTGATGCTTAGTGTTGTCAACTTAACAGAATGTAGAATTACTTGGGAAGATTTGTGAGGGATTATCTTGACTATGGTCATTGAAATGGGAAGATCCAACCACTGGGGGTGGTACCACAGTCTGGGTACATTTAGAAATAGAACTTAGGAACAGAATTCATTCATTGTTTTTGGCTTCCAGATTTGCAGATGACCAGCTGCTTCAAGGTCATGCATCGGTGATTACACTGCCATGATGGTCTGTGTCTATAACTTGTGATCCGGAATAAACCGTTCCTCTCTTAAATTGCCTTTGTCAGGGCATTTATCACAGTAACAGGAAATGTAACCAATGTGGGCAGACCTGGAGCTGAGAAGGGGTGGAAACGTGCCTAAAACTCCAGATTTGCTTGTCCTGAGAGTCTAGGGAATTAGACTGTTTTCCTCCCTTGTTGGGTGTCAATAGAGCCCAGCAGATAGGCTGCCCTAGCATAGACATGACTCAGTACATGTAGCTTATATGTCTCCAGGGTAATGAGGGATGGTTTGCATTTATCTAGTAAGGACTTTTTAATCACTAAATCATCTTGCTAGGGTATGGTTGCTGGTGCTGTTGTTGTTTTTGTTGTTATTGTTGTTGCTGCTCCTGCTGTTATTTTAATTTTATATGCACTCATATTTAAGAAACTTTGGGCTTTTAGAGTGTTTTTATTATTATTTGGGCTTTCAGAGAATTATTAAAGACTATGGGGACTTTTAAAGATGTATTGAGTGAATTTTACACTATAACATGGCCATGTGCCTGAAGAGACAAGGTAAAATATCAGTGGCTTAGAAGAAATAATTAGGTATCAAGTTGTCAAGGGTGGCATTTTGATGGCTAGTGTCACATGAATAGAACCGAGAATCTCCTGGTTGATGAGAGTCTGGGCATATCTTGTTTACACTAGTGAAGGTGGGAAGGCACGCAGTATGGAGATCACAACACCCTGGTTGACTTACCATTCTATAATAAGTAGAACCGAATAGTAGTACATACTCAATTTCTTTGCTTCCTGATTGCCAACGTGAGGAGCTATGGAAAACCGCTACAAATTTCTATACTGTGCCTTCCTGGTCATGATGGATGTTCCCTTGAACTGTGATCTAGAATAAACCCTTTGTCCCCAAGTTTCTTTGTCATTTTATTTAATCATAGCAACATAAATGTTGGCCGGGATGATTTTTATTTCTAAATTGGTTCTGATGTGGAAAAGAATACACAACAGAGTCTGAAAAGCAGAATGGTGGTGATGATATTAACAATTCTCGCAAAGAGCAGTGGCACAATTATATTTCATGATTTTTGCAGCATAAACTCTGAATTCTCTTTTCTACAGCTTCAGTGTGGGCTGGCCATAGAAGCTTTTTAAGTATAGACGTCAGACGTAACACAGGACACTGAGTAAATGAATCTAGAGTTAAGAAAGACAATAAAATGAAGGTAGGTGTTTGGTCATTAGTGTAAAAGTGATTCTTAGTGCTAGAAGGAGCTCACTTCAGAGGACAAGCATGTAATAAACCCAGCTGATATTCATTAATTCTTATGTGCATGGCATTTACCTAAACACACTTCACATGTATAAGTTGCGAGTTCACAGACCACCTCTACTTCTAAGACTTGCTAGGAAGCCTCAGACCTAAACACACAACCATGTTTATGGTTGTGATTCATTGTAAGAAAAGGATGCAAAACAAAGCTGACAAAGGGAAAAGGCACAGAGAGCATCGTCTAGCCGGTGTGTCCAACTCTTCGGCACCACAACACGATATTGCCCTCTACGAAGTTTATGCTTATGAACCATGCAACCAAGTCACAATAAATATGCAATAAATCTCTTAAAGTTTTAAGTTTATAAGTTTATACTGGGCCACATCGATGGCTATCTACAGCCTCCCCTGCCAGGGAAAACAGGAAAGGGTAACCTCTCCCAGTAAAGTGACAGAATGTGCTTAATTATCTCATCAGTGAGTTGCAAGTGGGAGAGTTTCAGTAATAGCGAGTGAGATGTTGGCATGCAGGGTATAATTTCTAGATATCCAGTACTGAAAGCTTTCATTAGTCCTGGGCAGGGTGGGAGGCATGCATCATCAACTTCTGCTTGGCTTCTATGTAATATCCAGCCATGTTGTGTTCACAGCACAGATCAAGCTGTTTTCACTAATAGTATAAGCGCAAGAGGTGGTGGGAACAGTACCTGAATTCAAGTTCCTGGATACTAACAGGAGTCTATAACTAGACCCTTCTATGGATGCGACATCATGTCTGGTAACTCATTTTAGTATTTGTCTTAAATAATTTGGTATGACTCCAACCTCTCAATTAGGTCCAATTTTTTATTTTCCAATGAGTAAAGGGAGGAAAATCTCACTGAGCTGCCAAAAGATAAATTTAGAAATTTCTGACATCCAATATGGTTCTTGTGCAGAAACTTGAGGTGCTTCAGGGAGGAGCATCTTCAGGAAGAACAGAGAGTAGTGGGGTGAAAGAACCAAGCCTTGGGAAAACCAGCATTTAATGTTATGTATACAATCCATATACATAATTACCTCTGTCCCCACCCCAGTTTTCTTTGTTTGTTTTTTGTTTTTTTTTTTTTTTTTTTTTTTTCCTTATGACAGGTTTTTCTCTGTGTAGCTTTAGGTGTCCTGGAACTCGCTCTGTGAACCAGACTGGCCTCAAACTAACAGAGACACACCTGCCTCTGCTTCCCAAGTGCTGAGATTAAAGGTGGTGTACCACCACCAACAAATATACTTACTTTATTTTAATCTGAACTGCTCTTCCTCTACCTTGTACATTATAATAATAGACATGTTTTCTTTATAAATTGCTATCATTTCTCCTAAGTGGCATCGTGGCATTTCTTTCCTGGAATGACTGTCTTCATATCTCTGTTGCAATCTGCCTCTTAATAGTTTTAAGTTTTATTTTATTTGTGCATCAGCATTACTGCCATGCTTCGAGCTGCTGAAAGGCTGGATGCGCATCTTTCTCCGTGCTCTACCATCAGCATCTAGCTCAGTCTCCAAAGTATAACAGTTGCTCAAGAAATGCAGGAGCCAGGGAGAGGAGCAGAGAAGGTGATGAAGAGAGAAGGACAGGAGGAAGGAACACAAAGAGAAAGGGAGGAGAAAATTCAATTGAGAAAAAGTAAAATAAAGCAAAAGAAAAAATGGTGTTGGTGAATGTGTATAAACATTCCTGTAACATAAGGCATCTATGAGCTGCTAGGATTGGAAAGTTTTAAATCTTAGGCGTGTGCATATTTAATTTGCCTTTGACTACCTTGTGCTGTACAAATGACTCCATAAATCCTGCTTTGCGTTTATACAGGTACCTGAAAACAAGTGGGTGAAATAGCCTAGATAATGTTTTATTCCTCTTTCTACAGAAGGCTGTCATAACCTAACTAAAATTCAACATTTCCTGAAAAGAAAATGAGAAGAACATTTAACAAAACAATATATTTATTTTTGATAATAATCTTTATTTTTTTAATGTGTTTTTCATCAAATTTTGTTTTTAAGTTTGTGGAAGAAAATTGGTATGGAAATCTTGAGAATTTAACATTATGTATCTGAGACGGTATTATTTCAATAATACATGATTGTTAACCATACTAGGAGGAGAAATGTTGTGTGTAAGTTGAGCATTCAACCATTCATTTACAAAGTTCTCCTGAGAACCCAGAAGAACTGTGGGTGAGAGTATTAATCAGGGCTTGCCTAGAAAACATGGCAGAGCTCTTGAGGCTAGGCATCTGGCCAGGATGGGGAGGGCCTCCACTGTTTGGTCCATATGAAGTGGTAAATGGTAAATAATCTTCCTCAGGCTGCAGTGAATGGGACTCCGTGGAAAGCTGGCAGAATCAGTCAACCACAGCTCCACAGTTCTTCTGTGCTCACAGATGTTTCCTGCCTTCTGCACCACGCACGGCCTGCACCGAAGCTTCTATGTTTTCTTGTAAATGCATCTTTGTGGTTGGACAGTTTCTCCATGGACAGTTTCATTAAAAATGAAGTCATGAAGAATTTGTTAGAGAAAACACTGAACATAATTTAATGACTACATACGTCTCTATTGCTGGATTTGTTTTTGTTTGGTTTTTGTTTTTGAGACACGGTTCTCATTATAGATAAATTGATTTCACCTAACTGGCAAGAAGACAAACTAGAACAGTCTCTAGGAAAGTGGGATTGATTCTTGATCCATGCATTGGTAGACTTAAGTTACAAACTTAAAAAATGTGTGCCAGACATCTACTGTCATGCTAAACTTCTTGTTTATTATAGAGAATTTTCTCTTTCTGAGATCTCATTACTTGTTTACTCTCTATTATTAAAAGGTGTAAGCAAAGTCAGGGCTTCCTCACATTAGCGCTCTGCCATTGTAGCATGAATAAAAGCTTCTGAGGTCCCAAAGTGCTATAACCAAGTGACTTAAACATCAAAGAGAAATTTAAGATACTGTATTAGTTACATTTTCATTGCTATGATAAAACACCATGACCAAGGCAACTTATAAAGTGAATAATTAAATTAGGCTTACCATTTAAGAGGGTTAGAATCCATGATTGGAGAATGAAGACATAACAACAGGAATAGCTGAGAGCTGGAATAACCCCTCCTCCAACAAGGTCACACCACTGTATCCTTCCAATAGGGTTCCACCAACTGGGAAATAAGTCAAGCATATGAGCCTAGATTGAGTGGCCATTCACATTCAAACCTCTACAAGCATATATATGGACTTGGTTACAACCCATCCAACTTCTGAAAAAGAAAGGGTCCCTGAAGCCTACCTGCTTTGGAAAGAGCACACTGCCACATCATATTCCTTGTCTGTACTGTGTATTTTCTAGTG